>NW_010936695.1:0-317 GCF_000633955.1 Camelina sativa | reverse complement strand
CCTGTGGTGGTTAATCCCCAAGCTCAAGATATCCTCAACTCTTATTACAAAAATTTGGGTCACAACCCTAGATCTGGAAATGCTACAGTACTAGAAAGTAAAATTTCACAATTCTCCCAAACTGTTGGTTTACTCTCCACACCTCAGCCGAAGGTAGCTCGCCGCTACATAAAAGGCCTCTTGACATCACGTAACTCGTGCAAGTGGCGGACTCAGCGAGTCAAGGGTGTGCAATCTCTTTGCAGCAAAATATTCCCTCTCACCCTATCCTCCCAACCCCTCCCCCCTCCCTCCCCTCCTCTCATCCTCTCCATCCT
>NW_010936694.1:0-317 GCF_000633955.1 Camelina sativa | reverse complement strand
GCATCTGACCATGCGCTCACTCTCTCCACGCCATTTTGAAGCTAATGTAGCAGAAGAGACGTTGAAGAAGGTGGTACCACACTCGGTTGCAACTGCTTTCGCCAACAGAGTTTTACCTGTCCCAGGAGGACCAAACATGAGAACTCCTTTCCACGGTCTTCGAATACCCTGAAGAGAAACAAAAACAATCAAATTAATTATCCTCCATACCTAGAAGATAAACATAAGGAGTATGGAATTGATGAAGCGGCAGTTTTATTCTGTATGGTTGCTCCATAGTCTAATAATAGTAAAATACAAAATCCAAAGTTAGCAGC
>NW_010936693.1:0-317 GCF_000633955.1 Camelina sativa | reverse complement strand
GATAAAAGGGAAAAAGAACAGTCAGAAGAAGAAAGCAAACCGATTCCGGAACACACTGAAGAAGTTGCTGAAGAAGAAAAAGATGAACTTGAGTTGTCGATCAACAACGCTTTAGATCAATGTTTTTTTTGCCTGTATGGTCTGAATCTTAGAGTTGATGGTTCCTACGAAGATGAGCTTGCTGTGCACAAAAACACTAGCCGGGGAGACTATCAGACAAAGGAACAATGTGTTGATGTCTTCCAGTACATACTACCCTATGCCAAGGCTTCATCTGTGAGTGATCTTTCCTTAACTTTTGTAGGTGCATTTTCATG
>NW_010936692.1:0-317 GCF_000633955.1 Camelina sativa | reverse complement strand
CCAAGTATCTCCTCCATATGAATATACTTGTACCAAAGCTGGTCAACACGAGGAAGAAGCGTAACAGCTCGATCCCAAACGTTTCTGGCACTGTTGACAAACTTGTTCTTCATCTCGAACTCAGCGTATTTGAGCCAAAGCGTATGGTTCCTGTAGTCTCCTTCTATGGCTCGCTCCCATACACTCCGAGCACGAGCGTAGTCCTTCTGCGACTCTTCCCATTGAGCGTACTTGACCCAAACTTGAATGTTCCATCTCGCGCGACGGATCTGGTCCTCAAATTCCTTTCTCCGGCGGAGTCTGTAGTCGGAGAGCTC
>NW_010936691.1:0-317 GCF_000633955.1 Camelina sativa | reverse complement strand
CTCTCTTCGTCTGATCTTGGTCTCTCGTTAACGCCCTCAGGTACCACACTTTATCCCATTGCTGATTTTCACACTGACTCTCGTTTCTCTCCATCGCATCGTCTGTTTATGGCAGCCATCTTACTTACGGATGAGCCGAAGTTTTACAAAGATGCGGCACAACTGAAAGTTTGGTGCGATGCAATGTCAAATGAGTTCACCGCTCTCGACTTGAATAATACATGGGACATTACTACTCTTCCGACTGGTAAGAAATCTCTTGGTAGCAAATGGATATACAAGACGAAGTACCGTTCTGATGGTTCTTTAGAACGTCA
>NW_010936690.1:0-317 GCF_000633955.1 Camelina sativa | reverse complement strand
CCACACATGGAACGAGGCTTCGAGGATAGTTCCATTATTGACTCTGATATTCAAGTCTTCTTACTATTTTGCTACTATAAATCACAAAATAATAAAGAATATTAAGTTTTGGATAATGAATGATATTGATTTTGAAATCGAACAAAACTTGTTGATACTACAAACTAAAGATCTTGACAAAAAAATTGAGGAGACTAAATTATTTTTAAGCTATAGATTATTGGGAGAGTGAGACTACAAGAGTCTCTTTTGGACTTGGTAGAAAGACTTAACAGAAAGAAGATTCTAAAAGGGAGTTGAAGTTGTAGTTTTCTCCT
>NW_010936689.1:0-317 GCF_000633955.1 Camelina sativa | reverse complement strand
TTTTCTTTTTATTGATTTGAACTTTTAACGTTTTCTCAAGATCACACGAACCACGTGATTACATTATCTAATACGTGTCTATTTCTTCAGTTTATATTTTTTAAGATCAAAAACTTTTGGACGCAAACCCAACCATTTAAAAAAAAAAAAAAAACTTCCGGTATCGATTTCGATCGTGACAAGGGATTTTAATTTGTACGTTATATATCTCAACGTAGGGACACGGTTTATTGTAAGTTTTTATTTATGGTGTTTTTAAGACAGAGTCAGAGAGAGAGCATCTGAGTCCCGATTGCTAGCTAAGATGTCGTCTTCAC
>NW_010936688.1:0-317 GCF_000633955.1 Camelina sativa | reverse complement strand
AAATAATTTTCTAAATTTTGTACTATCAATTTTATATTCAACTAAAATAACTCCATTTTTTTTTCTGGGTGATTTTTGTAGGTTTTCAAACAAATAGGACAAGATAAAATTTTATAGCATATGCAGTGAACATGTGAAAGATGATTCATCATTAGAAATAACTACATGAAGAATGTAAAACAGATGGTATCTTCTCACTTTTAGATGAATTTTTTCGTATGTCTATCTTCTTTATCTTTAGTTTATACTTCTTCTTCATGTTTTTGCAACTGTTGTTTAACATGTATATTTTGCTAAGTTGCTAAAATTCATATTAG
>NW_010936687.1:0-317 GCF_000633955.1 Camelina sativa | reverse complement strand
GAAGGAGCAGGTATCCCTGTATAACGGCGGGTCTTCAGCTTTTCGTTCGGGGTTTCAGAGGTATGCGTACCTACTCCATCCAACTCTGTTGATGAGGTGTATCTCTCAGCTAAGCTTTCTGATGCTTTCTCACCCTCGTCATTTTCTTTGCTAGTAGACTCAGATTTCGACACCACATCTATGTCACCCCGAGATAAAACAGAAGAATCTAAACTAACATCCATCAAAAGGAACACTTATGAATAAACAGGCAAGTGACATTGAGAGGTAAGATAATGAAATATTGGTTGCAAGACTTATCAAGCTTGGTACATTCG
>NW_010936686.1:0-317 GCF_000633955.1 Camelina sativa | reverse complement strand
GTAGCGATCGCGGACGGGGCCGTATCATCACACACATTCTCGCCTGAAAGCTCCTCAAGTGACTTCCCTTTAGATTCAGGCACTAAAAACGTCATGATCATACCAACAAAGTTGATAACACCAAGCATGATCAACGAGTTCTTGACACCAATACCCGGTGGATATCCTGCGTCAGTCTTGGTTTTATCCTTTGACTGAGCTGCGTATAAGAATCCAAACGCACCCACGATGGCACCCGCCTTTCCTGCCGCGGCTGATATTCCATGACAAGTGGATCTTAGCCTGGCCGGGAAGATCTCGGCAGGAACCACAAATGT
>NW_010936685.1:0-317 GCF_000633955.1 Camelina sativa | reverse complement strand
GTGCAATTTTTCAAAGTATGTCTCCCCTCTCTCTTCCCTTCAGAATTTAAAAAAAAATCAGAAAAAGAGCAAAATCAGAAAAAAAAAGAGAAATAAAAGATGAGATGATTTTGATCAGTTTAGAGAGGTAGGTAAATTACCAGTGACCTCATTATTCTACTCTTGAGTCAAATGATCACACAAAGCTTGGAAGTGAGGGGTAGGTAAATTACCGATGACCCCGGTATTCGCTTACACCTTTGCTAAAAAAAAAAGAATAAGAATAAGAAAAAAAAAATAAAGGAAGTGAGAAAAGGGAGAGGAAAGGAGATGTAAGA
>NW_010936684.1:0-317 GCF_000633955.1 Camelina sativa | reverse complement strand
TCGTTGTCATAGGTTGCTATCAACTCGCTTATGCGAATTCTTAGAGATGCATCACTTCTTAGTTATCACAAAAGGGTTGTTAGATCTCTGATGATCATTTTCAAGGTAACACAAACCATCTTGACTGTTTTTAGAATAAACTTGTGTTGGAATTGCAACGAACAAGTTAAAACATTATCACTTCTTTGTTTTTGCGAGGTCAGTCAATGGGATTGGGATGCGTGCCTTACCTGCCAAAGGTAGCTGTATAGAATATTGTATCTCCGGCAGCTTTTCAATCCATGCTATCTCTGTTTTACGTTTTGGTAATTTGTTGG
>NW_010936683.1:0-317 GCF_000633955.1 Camelina sativa | reverse complement strand
CCTGCTGATCTTAGACTTCGCCTGACTAAATACACTGAGGTATCTACACTTGAATGAATTTTCTTCCTTGATTTGAGCTATATATGTAGTTGTGTCAGGAATTGTATTTCACGTTTTGCTAGAATTAGTATTTGTGTTGGGCGACTTATAAAGTTCACTTATGTACAGGGTTATAATTAAAAGCTTTTCTAAAGTATCCAACTTTTTCATTACGAAGACACATAAATCCAAGTTCTGTCTTCATTTATTTAGACATTGAATGTCTTTGACTCAATCTGATGAATAGCTGAGTCCTTGAAAGCTTTATGTTGTCCTTT
>NW_010936682.1:0-317 GCF_000633955.1 Camelina sativa | reverse complement strand
AGCGAACAACAATGAAGGGGGATGTCTCGAGTAATTTACTGATATTCATGGCCGGCGGCAGTGTGAACTGAAGCATGAGAACGTATCGGAAGAGAGGGTCCGGAGGAAGATAGCCTAGATTTCCTGCTAATTGGACCACCCCGACTCCCACCACGGGAAGGATGAGATAGCGCACACAGATCACTCCCACAATCACTGATGTCTTCACGGCTGAGGAACGCAGTCCCTGAATCAGGTTTCCCCCCAGTATGAGTGTGATGCAAGGAATTGTCCCGTCCCTGCCAAGTCAACTAGCTAGTATTAGGCTCAAGTCGTTA
>NW_010936681.1:0-317 GCF_000633955.1 Camelina sativa | reverse complement strand
TGGTGAAAAAATTACATGATCTTGCAGGTAACCCCAAGTTTCGTGGATTAATTCTGATCTTATTAGCTGTGTCTTGTCATTTAATTTTATTTTCCCCCACTCTCACACCTGCATTTAATGGTTAAATTGTTTTTTCCTCGAGCAGTTCAAAAGAGGGGTTATGTTGACCTGCATGAGAGGGCGAGGGAAGAGAGTAGCACGTCTTGCTGCTATGGAACCACACTTCCAACTGATCCTACTTGTGCTTTGCCATGCAGTTGGACAACAACCGACCCCTCTACTTTTCTCATTCGTGGAAAGACTTATCTTGATGACCA
>NW_010936680.1:0-317 GCF_000633955.1 Camelina sativa | reverse complement strand
TGTATGTACTCGCAGGACTACAATGCCACGGTGGACTTTCTCTGGGCACCGTTGCTCGTGGAATCGAATTCTGATGACCCTGTAAATCACAGATTGGACGAACGGATTATACGACCTGATTCAGTTCTTAAGCATGCATCAAAGTGGCAACATGCTGATATCTTAATCTTCAACACCTACTTATGGTGGAGGCAAGACCCAGTCAAGATCAGGTAAGTAGGTAATATACACATCATTTTCTTTTATACGGGGAAGAAACAAAAATTTGGCTACTCATTGCATATTTTTTTGAACTAAAGATGGAGCAGCGAAGAAAA
>NW_010936679.1:0-317 GCF_000633955.1 Camelina sativa | reverse complement strand
GGGCTGCTGGATGGGCTTCCACTAGGACTGCCGGAGTTAGATTTTGATTCTTGAGTGTCTTCGGAAGAGCCTTTACCTTCAGAGCCAGAGCTTTTGCTTTTGTCGCTTGAATCTCCTTTCTCAGTTGTTGAAGTTTCACTCGAAGAAGAATCTTTTGTGCTCGTTATCATTGTGTTTGTTATGCGAGCAATAATCGTTTCCCATCTTAAGATCCCTTCTTTGATTTCTTTTTGTTGTTCTGCTGATAGCTTCATTGATTCTTCGCTCTCCTCCTTTTTGCGGCTGCCCAAAATCTTAGTCGCAACAAATCTCATATA
>NW_010936678.1:0-317 GCF_000633955.1 Camelina sativa | reverse complement strand
GTCGACCGACACACTCTTTGTGACGATCGATACCGATGCCGAGCATCATTTTCCTCTAAGCTCCAGTACAGATATCCACCTCCAAACGTCTCCCAAGCGTTCCGGACTCTCCCATAAGCCCTATGTTGCATGGAAACTCTGTTTGAGGTCCGTTTCCCGTTTCCGATACGTTTCGAAAACGGAAACTCATGGAAACTCGGAAACAATGCACATAAACACGATTCCGAGATATTTCTGTTTGGAAACATGATGGAAACTCCATTTCCATTTTGGAAACATGACGTAAACTTTTTTTTTAGTTTGAAACTTAATAAATA
>NW_010936677.1:0-317 GCF_000633955.1 Camelina sativa | reverse complement strand
AAGAACACGGGAGCTGCTAATTAGATCTCTTTCTTCTTAGAGCCAAACTCAATCACTAAAATCTCAGGGCACTCGTGAAAAGAAAAATGAAAACTCGCCTGAAAAAACCCTAATTTGTGGTGGTGGTGGTGGTGGTGAAGAAGAAGGAGAGGCACAAATGAGAAATCACATAATTTTAGAAAGCGTCCAAAAAAAAAAAAATTACTAATCTCGGAGAGACATGATTCACCAAAAAAATAATAATAATAAAACGATTAAGAAAAAAATATTATTATTTTGGTGTCTCATCGAATTAGATTATGATGACGACTAACTTA
>NW_010936676.1:0-317 GCF_000633955.1 Camelina sativa | reverse complement strand
GATCTCAGTGAACGTTACAACAAACCTTTCATGCTATTAACGTTTGAACTCTCAATTAAACTGAACGTTACAACATCTCATGTGAACGTTGACCTCTTTTAGAAATCCCATCAGTTAAAGCTATTAAGCTACCATTAAATGTTCTTTTCACTAGGTACTGTAACGTTTGAATTCTACAGCATAAATTTAGAGGTCACATTCAACTCTCTGCGTATTCAACCTAGCTCTAATCATTTGCGATTTCGACTCATTTTATTTTTTTTGATTTTTCCTACCATTAATTTGTTTGATTTTTCACATTACATCACATGCCACGA
>NW_010936675.1:0-317 GCF_000633955.1 Camelina sativa | reverse complement strand
AAAAAAACATTCAATTCTTATAATTGAGAAACAAATTAAGAACGATTTGGGAGAGTTGGATCATTCTATACATACTTGTTCCATGTGACCTTGAGGAAAGTAGAAAACTCTTTCACCATAACATGGACACCAAAATCCCTAATTTTCCAACTAACATCAAATAACCCTTATTTGCGATCCTAAATCTAAGAACCCTAATCAGAAAACAATTGTACTACATCTAAGAAACAAACCATGTGATTCCAATTGTTTCAATCTTCTGATTCCAATTTGTGTTCTTGATTCACCGATACAATCGCGAGAGAAAGAGAGAGAGA
>NW_010936674.1:0-317 GCF_000633955.1 Camelina sativa | reverse complement strand
CGGTTGCTGGAGCATCCTCTCGGGTGGAGGATCGGGTCGTGCATCGGGTTAGGGAGAAACGTCCAGCCGACAGTGGGGAATGTGGAACTGATAACAACATTTTTACCCAGGTATCAATTCCCTATGCAGTTGTAGTACAAAGGGTTATCAATCCAAATGGTTGTTATGCTAGCAGATAGGATGCAATCATAAACAAGTAAGTCAAGTCAAGCAATATTTGGGTTTGATCTAACAATCCTAAAATAAACAAAAGAAAGCAAAAGAAAAAGCACCACACGACCTAAGCACTCGATGCAAGCATTCAAGTACAGGATCGG
>NW_010936673.1:0-317 GCF_000633955.1 Camelina sativa | reverse complement strand
GGAAGATTGACGTTATACTGAAAAGAGCATGATCAAACCCTAATTAGATATGAATGCTTCCATTAAACTTTTTCAGCAAAGAAAGGAATACAAATATGTATCTGTTTGGATTCATTTTTGGGGATGACCTCACCTTAAGTGGTTTAGATTTATCATATCGCCCACCAACAGGATTAGCTGCTGCAAGAATTGATGTCCTAGCATTCAAGGTTGCTTGTATCCCAGCTTTTGTAATGCTTATGGTTTGCTGCTCCATCGCTTCATGAATAGCAACCTATACATCCAAATGTAACAATAGTTTTCATCAAACACTGTCT
>NW_010936672.1:0-317 GCF_000633955.1 Camelina sativa | reverse complement strand
TCAAGAGTATAGAAATCAAAGCGTTGTACCTTGAGAAAGCGAACTCGCAAACCAGATGCTGTAAACATTGGGACCTAGAAAAGAACCAAGCTAAGACGGTTAAAAATCACTTAAAACAAATCTGGCTCTATCTAACAGTGCCACCACTAGAAAAAGATTGACCTGAAATTCCATTTGGATTGGAGGTCTTGTCCAAGATTTCTTCTCTCCCATTGTTGAGATCAACTCAATTTCTGCACTTAGTGTGGACTCTGTTTGTCCTGGGAATTTTCTTATCCTAAAGAGTAAAAGAGAGAAGCCAAATTATTGAAAAAAAA
>NW_010936671.1:0-317 GCF_000633955.1 Camelina sativa | reverse complement strand
AAAAGCATCGAGAATTTCAGGTCGTTGAGAGAGATGGAAGCAAGATCGATGGTTGTGTCGATTCTAAAGGACTTAATGAGCAATTCAGCCGATGGCCAGGCAAGAAAACCATTAGTCGTGAGGAAGTACCTAGCTGCGGTTGTTTTGAACACCATCTCAAGACTAATGATCGGGAAAGAGTTTGGGTCTGAGGAAGGAAAAGAGTTTAAATCGATCGTTGAGAAAGAACATCTTCTCAGTGGCTCAGGGACGCTTCTTGATCACGTCTGGTGGCTCAAATGGGTTTCGTCTTGGTTCATTAGCGATAAGGAATTCTT
>NW_010936670.1:0-317 GCF_000633955.1 Camelina sativa | reverse complement strand
CATCAGCTTTAGCGTTCTCTTGGTTGTCCTCGTGATGGCTTCAACCGTTATTGATTGAACCTAGTTCTCTGTTACACTATTCAGTTATAATCTTGTGCTGATGATCTTTTTGATGAATATTTTAACATCTAGGAATCCTCAAGAGCGAGGCTGGTACTAATGGTCCCGGTGGGTGCTCTACTGCCTTTGAACGTATGTTCTTAGGCGAGTGCGGACCTGACCCATACACAGGTAAAAATTATTTCAAAGACTTGGTGCCAAGGTTGTGTTATTAGGTCTGTCTATTAGTAAACTAATATCACAATTCAGTTGTAATT
>NW_010936669.1:0-317 GCF_000633955.1 Camelina sativa | reverse complement strand
TTTTTAATTGTGTACTTAAAGTGAACTATTTGCCATGGTAGTTTTCAAAATCAAGGATTTGAACTATCAATCAATATTATAATTCTAAACTTCCAATAAATATTATTTGTCACACAAAATTTTCATTACAATATTTGAAAATAACCTGCGATACTTTAATACCAGTATTAATAAAAGATTAAGATAAATTAGTTTAGTAAAAGAATTTAGTTATTATTTTTAACTAATTATATATATCTTGTAAAAAATTTATATGAAATTTTAAACTCTAAGACAACAATTTTATTGTATATTCAAATATAATATCCAACACTTAA
>NW_010936668.1:0-317 GCF_000633955.1 Camelina sativa | reverse complement strand
ATTCGGTCCAAGGTCTCCTCTAACCCTTTTGTACCTCGTTCTTTAGGATAAGTTATATCAAGAACTTTAGTCCGCCAGCCTCTGTAATTCATTTTCTTGATTGCTTCCATCTCTTCGACTTTCAAAAGAGGACCTTTTAGGGAGAGACGGTGACATTGCTCTTCAGTTGTTTCAGTTAGATCACCTTCTGGACCTATCATGCACTCCATCGAAGTAACAATCTTCTCACGAATAGGATCGATTGGCGGATTTGTTACTTGAGCAAACATTTGCTTGAAATACTCAAAGCATAACTTCTCTCGGTTTGACATAACAGC
>NW_010936667.1:0-317 GCF_000633955.1 Camelina sativa | reverse complement strand
CTCCCTGACGACGGCGGTAACCTCTTCGTCTTCGCCAACAGTCGCGCTGTTAAATACGATCACCGTATAAACGCCGTCGTGAAAGAGTATCCACCGTTAGACGGCGGTCCGAGAAACTATCCGTCGGGTGGATCTTCGGCGATGCTAGCGATCCAAGGAGACTTCGCCACGGCGGAGATACTAATCTGCGGCGGAGCTCAATCCGGAGCCTTCACAGCGCGTGCGACCGACGCTCCGGCGCACGGGACCTGCGGAAGAATCGTTGCAACTGCGGCGGATCCGGTTTGGGTGACGGAGGAGATGCCGTTCGGGAGGAT
>NW_010936666.1:0-317 GCF_000633955.1 Camelina sativa | reverse complement strand
CGTCTTTTGATGAAACAACCAAGAGACCTGAAAGCACATTTCAAATTATTTGGTAGTCAACAGAAAACTCTATGAAAACATAATAGATCGTCAAACCTAGTTTAAAGAGAGAAGACAACAACAATGATTTTCTAAAACCCATTTAATGTCTTACAAGCCACAGGATGATCAAAAGCTTCGTGGTCTGAAAAAGACAATGTACGTATAAGTTCTTTATTGTAATACTGAAACCATGTGGGTGCGATTTCAGACTCAGGATCTGCAGGGAGGAAAGCATTAGAAAAGCAACAAGTTAGAGAATTCGACTTCTGGATTAC
>NW_010936665.1:0-317 GCF_000633955.1 Camelina sativa | reverse complement strand
AGAGCGCCAGGCTTGGTGTAAGGTTGCTAAAGAGGTTCAAGTCTAGGGTTTCAGGAAGACTTACAAAATGAGCAACACTCGGGTGGAGGTGGACAGGTTCGATGGCACAGGTGACTTCTCCTTGTGGAAGGTCAGGATGTTGGCTCACTTTGGTGTGTTAGGGCTGAAAGAGATCTTGAATGACGAGCAGCTGCTAAAAGACCCACCTACTACAGAAGCGGAAGCTACAGCAGCTCAAATAGACTCTCAAACGGGAACAAGCGGAGGTTATGGACAGTCTCCAAGTATTGATCCTGTAAAGTTTGAAAAATCAGAGA
>NW_010936664.1:0-317 GCF_000633955.1 Camelina sativa | reverse complement strand
AGTTTGTATTCTGGCTATTCCTGTCATTATGTTTCATAAGATTGTGTTTTACTTGAATGTAGGTTAGGGGAAAGTATGTGGCTAAGCAAAAGAAGATTTCGCTGTTGTTGAATGATCTACAAACCATCATGGGAGACTTTTTATCTAGTCAGCCTGTTCTGGTGGCTGGAAATGATGTGAAATTTGCTTATAAGCTTGCAAGGGAATCAATACTTGCTAAGGTCACTCCTCATGAAGATCCTCGCCAAGCAAAAGCAACTAGGAAAGAGGAGTGTGCTATCTGTTTCAACGACATCTATGCTGAGCGCATGTTTTCT
>NW_010936663.1:0-317 GCF_000633955.1 Camelina sativa | reverse complement strand
CGCCGGCGACGATGTTCGAGCTCCACGCGAGGAGTTTGATTTCCGGGTTGCTTAACAAAGACCCGACTAAACGACTCGGTTCACGGAGAGGCGCGGCGGAGGTGAAAGTTCATCCTTTTTTCAAAGGTCTAAACTTTGCGCTCATACGCACACTTACTCCGCCGGAGATTCCTTCATCCGGCGTCAAGAGGCCGGTAAAATCGGCGACGTTCGGTGGTAGAAGTAGTAACAAACCAGCGGCGTTCGATTACTTTTGATATTAAACGGTTGAGATTAGCACCACGTGGTTAGTCGGTTGAGGTCGGTGCCAGGGTTTT
>NW_010936662.1:0-317 GCF_000633955.1 Camelina sativa | reverse complement strand
TTGAAACTCATTTCTCCTTTCCCATGTCAGACCCAATATTAAAGAACTGTCATACAAAGCTCCAGCTCCATTCAACCTCGTTTGCCAACCAAACATTACAATGTCACCATTTATTATATACAAATGAGCCTTATAAACACACGGATAAAACCACAACTAAACGTTAAAATCACAATCCCACCGTTGAATATTTAGGTTGTCGTACCTTGAATCTCCCCACAAAATCTCAGCTCAATCGGGTAAGTTTTGGACCACCAACCGCTGTTCCAAGGAGACAACCTCGAATCTGATTTCTAGGGTTGCAGGTTCGGACTGTT
>NW_010936661.1:0-317 GCF_000633955.1 Camelina sativa | reverse complement strand
CCCAATACCAAGGATTTCAGCTTTCAAGATGCTGATCTTCTTAAACCAGATATTCTTGCACCCGGTTATCTGATATGGGCGGCTTGGTGTCCAAATGGAACAGACGAGCCTAATTATGTTGGTAAGCTTTTCAAAGAACTAAAGCTCACATGTGGTGTGTCCTTTTGAAACGAACTATAGTTTCTTACTGTTGGATTTTGGGCAGGTGAAGGATTTGCGCTTATATCAGGAACCAGCATGGCTGCACCACACATAGCCGGGATAGCTGCGCTTGTGAAGCAGAAGCATCCTCAATGGAGCCCAGCTGCTATCAAATC
>NW_010936660.1:0-317 GCF_000633955.1 Camelina sativa | reverse complement strand
GTGAAGGAAAAGATCATCCCAATATCCAAAAAGACAGGGTACCCTGAGTTCGATCTACAACTTCTAGGGATGGGTCCTGATGGTCACATGGCGTCTCTCTTCCCAAACCATCCTCAGATCAATGAGAAGCAGAAATGGGTCACTCACATTACCGACTCTCCAAAACCACCACCAAAGAGAATCACATTCACTTTACCTGTCATCAACTCTGCTTTGTACAACCTTATGGCCATTTGTGACAAACCACAGGCCAAATCCGTGGCTGAGATCATGAAGCATAACAACTTCTCCTTACCTTCTGCTCATCTTAGTGCACA
>NW_010936659.1:0-317 GCF_000633955.1 Camelina sativa | reverse complement strand
CAAATTCAGCCTTTCAGAAGCTCTTTGGTCTCCCACAAGAAGAATTTTTAATCAATGACTTTACATGTCACTTAAAGCGGAAAATGCCTTTGCAGGTGAAAAGATCTTGATACACATCACATGTTTTTAGTATTCAACCACATCCTCTTTTCATCAGCTTTTTTTTCTTTTTCTTTGCAATGAAGAGAGTAGAGTATATAACTCATTGATTTAGTTTTGCTTCTGCAGGGTCGTCTTTTCCTCTCTGCAAGAATTGTTGGCTTTTATGCAAGCCTTTTTGGTAACAAAACAAAATTCTTTTTCCTGTGGGAAGATAT
>NW_010936658.1:0-317 GCF_000633955.1 Camelina sativa | reverse complement strand
ATAATCAGTCTTTCCCCGAAAAAATCTATGTCCATTAAAGTCATATGGTTGCTCTTTGTGATCCCATCTTGTGTTTTCTCAGCCAACGATCTTTATAGACACTGCAGTGAACCGTTTAACTGCGGTGATCAGAGCGGTCTTTTGTACCCTTTCTGGATTCCTGGCAGAGAGGAATGTGGCCACCCGAAGTTCAAGCTCGAATGCAACACAAATTTCGCAGAGGTTAGTTTCTCCTCTGTGAAGTTCAGAATCTTAGACGCTGATTATATATCATGTAGGATAAGACTCGCCAGATCGGATTTTATCAACAATGTTTG
>NW_010936657.1:0-317 GCF_000633955.1 Camelina sativa | reverse complement strand
GTCGTGCCGATCGAGTCGCGCAGTCGTGCCGATCGAGTCGTGCAGTCATGCCGATCGAGCCGCGCAGTCGTGCCGATCGAGTCGCGCAGTCGTGCCGATCGAGTTGCGCAGTCGTGCCGTATATATTTTTTTTGTGTGGACCAAGTGGCCGGTTCATTAGTTAAATTTTTAAATTCGTAGGAAACAAGATTCAATCCTATAAATTAGTATTCTATAAATTAATAAACAATATAAATTAATAAATTTTACTGGTTCTAAGTCAAGTCAGTGTAAATAATTAACAAAATTCGATAAAATAATAAAATAATACTTACTCT
>NW_010936656.1:0-317 GCF_000633955.1 Camelina sativa | reverse complement strand
CTGCTATTATGCAAATAAAAGAAAATGTCAAAACCACAAAGATGCTTCAGATTCATAAGGGATTTTCTAAAACTTATAGTAAAATAGTGGGTCACAAATGCAGTTGCAGAAGTTATACTAATTCATGCTGCAAGTAGCCAAAAGACCTAGAAATGAATGCGTCATATTCTCAAAAGAATCAACATTGCAGTAGTCATAATCATAGCAAGGAACAGAGCCGACCTTTGCGATATCATCGTGAAGCTGAAGAACACGCTGCAAAATATCATTTAATGTCAATCATTGACACAGAAGTCTCTCGAGAATTAAAAAAAAAA
>NW_010936655.1:0-317 GCF_000633955.1 Camelina sativa | reverse complement strand
CAAATCTTTTTACTCTATATTATTTTGTTTCTGCAATTTAGATCATTGCTGGTTTTTAGACTCAACTCAATGTTAACACTTTTTTTTCCTATTCCAATAGCTGAAGAAAGGTATGTGAGACGAAGGTTAATATCAAACAAACAATTTTTTTAAGGTACGTTGACTTTTGATTTTGGGGAACTAAATTATTTGAACACATGTTTTTTTTTATGGTATGATCACTTTTTATTTTTTACCAACACAAGTCCCTTGCATGATTGTACTCTAAATTGGTTTCCTGTTTTCTTTGTAGGTAAGTGAAGAAAACGGAAAAGAGA
>NW_010936654.1:0-317 GCF_000633955.1 Camelina sativa | reverse complement strand
TATTAATTTCTTAGTGATTCGGTGATTCAGGTATGAGCAATACCATGTCTTCCATGGAGGAAACGAGGAAGAGCGGAAAGCTAATTACACTGACATGGTTAAATTCATCATATACGTTTTTTTTTTTTTTACATTTTTGTCAAATTTTCACCACCTTTTAATAGTTATATCTCTCTTGGCTTTGATAACATGTGAGATGAATACAATTCAAAGCATATATGCGTTTCTCACCTTTGAATGTGCTCATCATTAGTGTTCAAGTAATTATAATATCTCATTGCATGTTGGAACGAATATTCCTAATATATATGTTTTTT
>NW_010936653.1:0-317 GCF_000633955.1 Camelina sativa | reverse complement strand
TGTTGCAGATACTTGGCTCCAGAGTACTTCATGTATGGTAAGGTAAATGATAAGATAGATGTCTATGCATTTGGTGTTGTTCTCCTCGAGCTACTATTTGGAAGAAAAACGATTAGCAGTGGATGTCCAAAGGGACAGGAGAGTCTAGTCATACTGCATACCAATTAAGATCAAAACCAAGCTTTTTTCTATACTCTTTATTGAAAACAAGTATGTATGATGTTCATGTACAGGCCAAACCAATTCTAGATGATGGAAAGTATTCTCAGTTATTAGATCCGAGTTTGCGGGATAACAACAATAACGACCAAATGCAG
>NW_010936652.1:0-317 GCF_000633955.1 Camelina sativa | reverse complement strand
CTATTTGTATGCACTCATAGAACCCTAATGGACCCGGTCGTATTATCTTATGTGCTTGGACGTAGCATTCCTGCCGTAACCTATTCAATTTCTCGGCTATCCGAGATCCTATCTCCGATCCCAACCTTTCGTTTAACTCGAATTCGAGATGTAGACGCGGAGATGATCAAGAAAGAGTTGTCTAATGGGGACTTAGTGGTTTATCCTGAGGGAACCACTTGTCGTGAGCCGTTTTTGCTGAGATTTAGTGCACTTTTCGCAGAGTTAACGGACGATATCGTGCCCGTGGCAATGAACTACAGAGTTGGATTCTTTCA
>NW_010936651.1:0-317 GCF_000633955.1 Camelina sativa | reverse complement strand
AAAAAACACATGTTTATTAATTGTAGAATATATATATTTTTGGTTCCCAAAAGGAAAGAGTTATTTATTTCTTACAAACTCTTCAAAAATATTAATCAATTGCACAAGGCAAAAGAGAAGGCATATTAAATAACAGAGGATGGAAACGCAATGAGAGGGAACTTGCGGCAAATATCAAGACCATGGGATTCAGCTAGATCAGGTTGATCCCCATTTGGACCAGCCTCAACCTTCCAGTCAAAGCGGCCTACAAGGTTGGCCACTGTCACTTCTACCAAACCCAAAGCAAGTCCTATTCCTGGACATATCCTTCTCCC
>NW_010936650.1:0-317 GCF_000633955.1 Camelina sativa | reverse complement strand
CGATGCAAAGATGAAAGCAATCGATTGGTGGTGATTCCTGTTTTCTACGGTTTGGATCCTTCTCATGTTAGGAAACAGATCGGAGATTTTGGAATAATATTTGACAAGACTTGTCAGAACAGAACAGAGGATGAGATTCATCTATGGAGGAGAGCTTTGATCGATGTAGCTAACACTCTCGGATATCACTCTGCAAACTGGTACGGTCTCTTGATTTGATTATTCATATACTTAGTTTGTTTCTTGCTTGCTTTGTGTGTTGTTGATTAATTGGTTCTTGTTGTTTTAGGGTTAGTGAAGCAAAAATGATAGAAGAA
>NW_010936649.1:0-317 GCF_000633955.1 Camelina sativa | reverse complement strand
AAAAAAAAAAAAAAAAAAAAAAAGGATTGACTTGGACAAGTTGTGTTGGGTCCCATTTACTCTCTGCTCTCCCAATTTCTTTTTTTGTTTTGCGTTTTCTCTCCGTCCTTCTTCTTCTTCTTCTTCTTCTTCTTCTTCTTCTCCCAAACACAAATCCTCAAAAACGGTTGTTGTTGTTCGATACAGGTTGCTTCTTCAGTTTTTTTTTTTAAAAAAAAATCTGTGAAGTGAAATTGAGAGAGGATTTTATATCCATGGGGAATTGCTGCTCCGATGTCTCTTCCGGTTCTGGTGCTATTGCCGGCGTTGGTGGAAGT
>NW_010936648.1:0-317 GCF_000633955.1 Camelina sativa | reverse complement strand
TTACACATTCAATTCAACAACAATGAGAAGAATAGATGTGTAGTGACAAACAAAAACTGAAAGCATTCAATGCTCAAAGCCTCAAACCTAACCTTGCAACGCGTGCTCAATGCCCAAGGATGAGACTGATGTATTAGATTGAACTCGTAAGGTTTCTCTATGCAAACATTGATTCTTTACAGGAAACTCTCTTAATTCAAGAAAAACTGAACAAGACATTACTAAACATTGGACTTCTAAAACCCCAATTACTTCTTCCCAGTGATGTTTGAAACCAAATCCTTGAGAAACTTAGCTGATTTGGTGATAGGCGAATT
>NW_010936647.1:0-317 GCF_000633955.1 Camelina sativa | reverse complement strand
TGTAGAAGGTCAGAATCTTATCTCTTCTTTTGGAACCTTGTGTCTTTTACATATTGGCAGCTTCTCTTAGTCTCAAATCCATTAATCTTACTTTGCGCTTCTCTTGTCAACCAGATTGACCCATGAATGGCAAGCTTACATTTCGCGTTGCCATGCATTGCGTAAAGTGTTTGTATCTGTCAAGGGTATTTACTATCAGGTATAGTGTTACTTTATCTTGAAAGTTTATGATGGAATTAGTAGATTGCATCCTCTAATAATGGAACTTTTGTAATTATCTTAATAGGCTGAATTAGAAGGTCAGAAGATCACTTGGT
>NW_010936646.1:0-317 GCF_000633955.1 Camelina sativa | reverse complement strand
TTGTTTGATGAATAAAATGGAAAACGAACGTGTTTTCCAAGCTGACACGCTTGACACAAAGTTGTCAAGTCGGTCTTAGTGCTTGGGAGATTATTAGAGGAAAGAACACGTTGAAGAATTGTACTACTAGGGTGTTTGAGGCGGTGATGCCACGTTGAGCAACTAGGAGGAACCGAAACAAATGCTTGTGGGGGGGATAAATTTGTGTGCGGAGTGACGGAGTAGAGGGGACCCGTGCTATTGCAGCGGAGGAGCTTGGTCTTGGTCGGAAGATCCTTGACACAAAAACCAAACGGATCAAACTCCACAGACAAATT
>NW_010936645.1:0-317 GCF_000633955.1 Camelina sativa | reverse complement strand
CCACTTTCATCCACGTTGAGACTCATATAATACATGAGACAACATAAGAAAAAGTATAAAACTAATTTTTTTTTTCAAATATATTTCATTGAAAACTGTCCATCATTTTAGTTGTATATGGATAGGATAACACACCGAAATCGATCTATATGAGATTATGAAACTTTGAATCATATCAAAATATTGTTGAAAACTGTCTATCATTAATAGGTTTTGGTATATCATGAATAAATGATGCTTTTTTTTCTTACACTTTCCTAACTCTAAATCAATTTATAACTATAGAATTAATGTTTTTGTTTGTCAACAACTATATC
>NW_010936644.1:0-317 GCF_000633955.1 Camelina sativa | reverse complement strand
GTTGTATATATGATCATCTAATAAACAATGCAAATCTACTAACTAAACTAAAAATAATAAGTGTCTCATGTTATTAAAATATATATTATACCAAAACAAACAAGCCAGCCCACACAAATTCTTTTAGTCCAATTACTTTCAAACAATATATATGAAGTCGTCGGATTTTTGTGCGACACTTGTATTATATTTTTCTTTTACATGTTTTTTTCTTCTAAATATTTTAGAGAAATTGGCAGAAATAACAAAGAAAAAAACTATAATTCACTATCTAATGTCTCTAACCATAAAAGATCATATACTCTATAATATATATA
>NW_010936643.1:0-317 GCF_000633955.1 Camelina sativa | reverse complement strand
TCTGATTTCTCCAAAACCATGGACCTCGTGTCCGGTTCCTCAATATCCGAGAATCTCACCATCTTCTTCTTCTTCTTCTCCTCCTCTTCATGAACAGTAGCAGAGTAATCACGAAACTTAAAGCTAAACGCTTTAGGTTCTTCTACAAAGCCAACGATGCTTTTCTTGTCGGAATAAAACTCGCATCTCTTGCTAATCGAAACCAGAGAGGTTTCCATCTCATCATCGTCTTCTTGTGTTCCACCAATTTGGTTTTGATCTTGATGATCACCGTAAACAGAGGAATCGCTTGTGTTCTGTTTCTTGAACACGACCAA
>NW_010936642.1:0-317 GCF_000633955.1 Camelina sativa | reverse complement strand
AGCATCCTTGGATGAGGAAGCAACGCTCCAGAAACATCTCCCCACCATTCCGGGTTCTGTGTGTACCAATCCATAGTTTTCTTTAACCCTTCCTCCCACGTGGTCCTCTCAGACCATCCCAGCTTTTTGAGCTTCTCATCGTCAAGGAAGTACCTCTGGTCGTTGAAAGGTCTGTTGTCGACATACTTGATGTTAGCCTCAGGGTCCATGTTGAAGAGTTTGCAGATATCAGTGGCAACATCATTCACTCTCCTCTCCTTCTTGGTCCCGATATTGTAAACATGGCCAACTTCTCCCTTGTGAAGAACAACTTCAAA
>NW_010936641.1:0-317 GCF_000633955.1 Camelina sativa | reverse complement strand
GGCTGGAGGATGTTGTAGAGGACCCATGCAATGGCTGGGACGATGGGAAGGAGAAGAGCTATGCCACGGTTGTCGCTAGCAGCGTCAGCCGCAGCGAGCTGGGCGATCTGCTGGATGGCTAAGGCTGGCTCGGAGTAGCTGAGGGATGAGAAGACGGCTCCGGCTAGGGCGGTGCTTGTGACGGCTAGAGATACGTTGGGTTTTGTTGGGTTTGGGATGGAGATGAATGGTTTGGGTTTGGTTTGGTTTTGGAGTTTAGGAGGAGATGGGTTTAGGGACATGCACGTGGCTGATGTCGCCATAGTTGCTGCCATTGT
>NW_010936640.1:0-317 GCF_000633955.1 Camelina sativa | reverse complement strand
CTTTGATCAGGAACTGTTGATACACAAGCCATTGCGATTTGAAGAAGCTGAACCATCTCTTCCTCTATGTTGTGGTACCTCATCAGCTCAACGTCAAATACTTCAGCAGTCCATTCTTCCCGGACCACGGAAAGTACCCACCGGGGTAGATCAATGCCTTCTTCACCAAGTGAAGCCTGGTTTGGTGATTTACCTGTCAACAGTTCAAGCAGTAACACCCCGAAACTGTACACATCCGATTTGTAAGTTACTTTCCGTGTCTCGAGAACTTCAGGAGCATGGTAACCCGCCAAACGGTTTGGTGGACTCGAGTTACT
>NW_010936639.1:0-317 GCF_000633955.1 Camelina sativa | reverse complement strand
TGCCGGAAGTTTCAGCGACGTCTCTATATACCAAACAAACAAAACACTATCTATGTAAGAAGGGAGATTAATTATACCAACTATACGATTCCCCCAATTATATATACCTCTGAGGATGATGGCGTTTCCAGATACTTTCCGGGAGACAACCAGCGAATGTTCTTGTTGAAATATTGTCGTTTAACAATTCGGCACTGTCCTGTTCAGAGAAGTACATACACGGTTTAATATGGACACAAATGGTTGTAAGAAAACACAAGAGAGATTGAGTTTTTTTGTTTACTGTTGGTTGCTGTAAACTCTTGTGGGCACAATGT
>NW_010936638.1:0-317 GCF_000633955.1 Camelina sativa | reverse complement strand
AGGAGAAGAGAAGAGGTTCGGCCCATACATTGATCTAGAAGCTTCTTATCTAGCCGTTGGAGATGTAGAGAAGGAAAGATCACATGTGGAGTTGATTAAGGTGGTGTCGCTATCAGCTTTGGGAAGACATCCTTCTCTCTTTATGTCCCTATCATATATTTCCTTATTTGTAAAAGGAAGGTGCCCTAGTGATCTCTCCTATTTAAGGTTGTAGTCTCATATTGTAAAAGATATTCTATGGAAACCTATTCTATTCGATATTCTTAGTGTTCACACGAAATATCTTCTCTCTAATCTCACCAAACTCTCAATCTCTT
>NW_010936637.1:0-317 GCF_000633955.1 Camelina sativa | reverse complement strand
TACGAGACGCTTGAACAAGCAGCCAGTGCTTATGCTGCTAAGAAGCTAGAGTTTGATGCTTTGGCTGCAGCCACTTCTGCTGCTTCCTCTAATAATGTGTCTGAGAATGCTCTGTCGGATTCGAATATGTCTGGTTCTCTGATCTCAGCCACAGGGTCTAATGTTGAAGCTGTGTCAAGCAATAATCTTGACAAGAAGCTACTTGATTCGACCATTGATCCAGAAGCTGGTGAATCGAAGAAAGCGAGTTTTGGTTTTGATTTCGCGGATCTGCAGATTCCTGAAATGGGTTGCTTCATTGATGAGTCATTGATCCC
>NW_010936636.1:0-317 GCF_000633955.1 Camelina sativa | reverse complement strand
TTGATTTACATACATATCCTATTTTGTGTGTGTATAACAGAGGAAGCTGCCTTGATGGAGCTTTTAAACTTTATGTATAGCAATGCGGTATCTGTCACCACAGCACCTGCCTTATTAGATGTTCTGATGGCTGCTGATAAGTTTGAAGTTGCCTCTTGCATGAGGTACTGCAGTAGACTTCTCCGCAATATGCCTATGACTCCTGAGTCTGCGTTGCTCTATCTCGAGCTTCCTTCTAGTGTTCTAATGGCCAAAGCTGTTCAGCCTTTAACTGATGCTGCAAAACAGTTCCTTGCTGCCCGCTACAAGGATATTAC
>NW_010936635.1:0-317 GCF_000633955.1 Camelina sativa | reverse complement strand
CCACCAATCATATATATATCCGTTCTATTTCCTATTTAATGTCAACAATTTTAAGTTTCGTGGCGACGAACAATAGATTGTAAGGCACTGGGTTTTGTAGTAATAACGAAGATATGTGGATTTGGTATATTCTACTCAGGTTACGATAAATAGCTATAAATATATATAGCCCTTTAGTTACTCATTGTAAAATACACCAAATGCAACAAACTTAACCATATAAGTAAGAGAAAAAAAGAGTTAGATAGATAAAAAGGGTGAAAAGCTCACTTTAGGCAGCAAAACATAGTATTTTTGGGTAAACAAAGTGGATATAT
>NW_010936634.1:0-317 GCF_000633955.1 Camelina sativa | reverse complement strand
TGCAGCATCTCCCTAAAAGTGTGTGTACAGGTGTCTCTCAAAAGATACTATTTCCTAGCAAGTTTTCTGTACTCATAACTTTGTACCTCAATAATTAAATACTAACAATTATTAAGTATACAGAAGAACCACAATTTCACTACTACGATTTCTTTATAACGACGAGCCTTATGTGTGAGGGACTGATGGTTTATACGGAGTAGTAATCACAAATCAGGCAAGAAAATTTACAATCAGCTGATGTTTAATAGTACAAGTAATTATGAATTGTGTGCATTGCATGCATGATTAATTGGGCATTAAATAAGCCGTGATAA
>NW_010936633.1:0-317 GCF_000633955.1 Camelina sativa | reverse complement strand
ATGTAGAATAGCAATTCACCTAGAGCTGCCATAGAGAACCTTCTCACTTTTTCATGCTTGTCTCTGAGGCCGTTAGTAAGAGAGTCTAAAATACCAGAATTTGCCAAGTCATCTTCGATTGAGGTAGAATGCCGAATTAACAAACCAATTAGTGAAGCAATTTGTACACGAAACGCTGGGGTCTTGGATAATCTCAAAACTTTAACAAGCACAAGCATTATTGGCCCGTTTGTCAGGATGTTGGCTGCATCAGCATTGCTACTCAATGTTTCGAGGTATCTGATCAAATTCTGTTTCTCTGACAGGCCAGAACTGCT
>NW_010936632.1:0-317 GCF_000633955.1 Camelina sativa | reverse complement strand
GCTAGAGCTTGGGCTAAACAAAACCACATGCCAGTACCAAAGAAACTTCCTTGTCCGGATAACTGCGGAGTCAGCATTAACTGGCACGTTAGCACGGATTACAAAAACGGTTGGACCGCGAGGTTAACCGTTTTCAATTGGAGAAATTTCGCGTTCGAGGATTGGTTTGTGGCGATGGATATGGGAAAAGCGAGTCCAGGATATGAAAACGTTTACTCCTTTAATGGAACACGTGTTCCACCAAACAATCGAACTGTTATCTTCCAAGGCTTGCGTGATATGAACTATCTTGTCGGTCAAGTTAACGGAACAAATCC
>NW_010936631.1:0-317 GCF_000633955.1 Camelina sativa | reverse complement strand
GCCGCTATTGCTGTCTGGAGCACCGCCCTTCAGCAATACGTAAGTCTAGCTATATTATTATATCTCATATGCCTCGAGATCTTTCTTCGTCAAATCCACCCTACCAATATGTTGTTTATCATCCGGGATTTAGCTTGTAAACCGAAATTGAAATCTGAAGTCTTAATAATTGTTACTTCATATATATTTTTTATTTTTTGCAGTATGTACATTATCTACAGCGGAAATATTCGCTCGGTTCTTTCAATTTACTGGCACATACTGCTCCAGTACAAGCTGCATCATTGTTGTTGGTCGGACCATTTCTAGACTACTGG
>NW_010936630.1:0-317 GCF_000633955.1 Camelina sativa | reverse complement strand
AACATAAATGAGTTGTGATATCACGTTTTTGGCGGAAAATGGTTGTGCTTTTGGCAAAAAAAAATGTGGAATTATGTTTTTGGCAAGNTTTTGGCAAAAACAGATACAAAATCACGTTTTTTGCCGAAAATATTAAATTATGTTTTTGGCGGGAAAATTGGGAAATTATTTTTTGATGGAAAAACATAGAGTCATGTTTTTATCGGGAAAATTATGGAATTACGATTTGGCAGGAAAAATAAGGACAGGCGTTTTTTAGGGAAAATACAAAATCATCTTTTGACAAACAAAAATGGAATCATGTTTTGACGAGAAAA
>NW_010936629.1:0-317 GCF_000633955.1 Camelina sativa | reverse complement strand
GATCCTAAACTCTATAGAAAACTAGTTGGCAAATTGATTTATCTTACTATAACTAGACCTGACATTTGTTTTGCTGTGAATCAGGTGAGTCAACACATGCAAGTGCCTAAGGAACATCATTGGCGCATGGTGGAGAGGATCTTGATGTATCTCAACGGCTCACCTGATCAAGGAGTATGGATGGGCTGCAATGGAAGCACTGAAGTGGTGGGATACTGTGATGCGGATTGGGCTGGTGATAGAGCAGACAGGAGATCAACCACAGGCTATTGCACATTCATTGGAGGCAACTTGGTTACTTGGAAGAGTAAGAAGCA
>NW_010936628.1:0-317 GCF_000633955.1 Camelina sativa | reverse complement strand
TGCGCCATTGTAACTGTTGCTCCTTCATGCCTGGCAGCAATAAGAGCAGCCTCATTACAGACATTCGCAATGTCGGCTCCAGCAAATCCGGGAGTGAGAGCTGCAAGCCTCTGCGAGTAATATGAGGGCTCGTGATCGAGTTTGATCTTTTTCAGGTATATCTGGAATATCTGATCACGGCCTTTAATATCAGGTTTATCTATGGTTATCTGACGATCAAACCGGCCAGGCCGTAATAAAGCTTTATCAAGAATATCTGGCCTGTTAGTTCCAGCAAGGACGACAACTCCAGCGGTAGTACCAAATCCATCCATTTC
>NW_010936627.1:0-317 GCF_000633955.1 Camelina sativa | reverse complement strand
CCTGGTTGAAGATACTGCTGCTTTCTTAGAAATGAATAAATGATCACATAGATGAGCTTCTAGCCAATATTAGATTTCTAGAATAGGATGTTGTTAATAATGCTCGAGAAATGTTCCAATATGAAATTATGTGAAGAATAATAAGAGTTGGATTCAGCCAGTTCCACAACCTAGGTGCTTTAACTTGTTTATTAAAATAGGGTTCTCGTTAACCAGGTCTACATATATCATGTTTTGTAATTCCCCAAGCCACTGATGCGTTACTGAATATATCGTGATGCTGCAGTGACTGCTGATTCGAGTATCCTTGCAACTGG
>NW_010936626.1:0-317 GCF_000633955.1 Camelina sativa | reverse complement strand
AAAAAAAAAACCGAACAGGCGAAATCTGAAAAACCTAGGTCATGCGAAGCTAAACGGGAAACCAAAAAAAATTTCGAGGTTGAAGATGAACCGATGTACCTGAGGAAAACAAACTTGCGAGTTTATTTATTTGAGGCTTGCGTGAGTCTTGTGATAAAGCTGAGACTGAGAGAAACACACAATTAGGTCAGCGAAGACGATGAATGTTCAGAGGGAAACGAAAAAAAAAGGGATGTTCAGAGGTTGAAGACGATGAATGTTTCTTTTTTCTTTTTTTTTTTTGTTTATAAGGGGAAAAAAAACGAATTAAGTTTCCG
>NW_010936625.1:0-317 GCF_000633955.1 Camelina sativa | reverse complement strand
GTAAACAATGTTACAGAGAGGAATCTTGACTCTGCCGAGGAAACTTCGACCGGGTACTGGTCTTCTTTCGTGGTAAACAGAGACTTCAATGTGTTGGTTGTGATGGCTTATCACACTTTGGTCGTAATCAAAGTAGAGTTTCTGGTTCCAAACAGGGTTAAGGCTTTTGGGTACAGTTCTGGTTTTGCTTAACTGATTAAGGAAATCAACTTCTACAAAAGGACTTGCTGAGCCTTGGCCATCTCTGGGCATAAGATATTGAGCATCAACCACGTGCACGACCAGTTTTCTGATGTTTCTCATTGTGGGTTTCTTGG
>NW_010936624.1:0-317 GCF_000633955.1 Camelina sativa | reverse complement strand
ATTGATACGTTGACCACTTGCTCTCTCGTACTTTTGAAGAATTTTTGTTAAGCTATTGCAGCTCTTTTGATCCGACCTCATGAAAAACATTGTATCATCGGCGAAAAGCAAATGGTTTACCAAAGGGCTTTGTCTTGCCACCTTCACTCCCGGTAATGAACCATCTAGTTGGGCTTGTTTGCATAACCCCGATAAAACCTCTGTACATAAGATAAAGAGATAAGGGGAGAGCGGATCACCCTGGCGTAGTCCTCTTGACGGGATAACTTGACCTTGTGCATCTCCATTTATTAGGTAAGAGTAAGTGACTGTTGAAA
>NW_010936623.1:0-317 GCF_000633955.1 Camelina sativa | reverse complement strand
GATACAAGACCGTCCGGAAGGAATCTCACAAGTGTGATGGCAACTCTAGGCCCATGCATTGGTTGTGCAACAAGCTTCCCTAACAAAGAAGCCGCTGCAGCTCTTTGCTGAATGGGAATTTCTTCTACAAAAGACCATTTTGAGTTACTGATCCCATTTTATGTAATCAGAAAGCCAATCGGAAAAAAATGAGCNTACAAAAGACCATTTTGAGTTACTGATCCCATTTTATGTAATCAGAAAGTCAAACCGGAAAAAAAAAAAATGAGTTAAGAATGGTTACTTTGCAAAGGCAATAAAAGTTCCAGGATGTATAC
>NW_010936622.1:0-317 GCF_000633955.1 Camelina sativa | reverse complement strand
CGCGAGAGACAAAGGTGCGGTTGTTGACCGGATCAAAACACTTGTAGACTTTTTGAGTGATGGAGTAACCAAGGAACATACACTTGGTGCTCTTTGATTCCAGTTTGTTCCTTAGCTCACATGGTACTAACACAAAACAGACACATCCAAACACCTTTAGGTGACTAAGTGATGGTTTAAATTGGTTTAGTACCTCAAAAGGCGATTTATCATCCAATATCTTCGTTGGAGTTCGGTTGATTAGATAGCAGGATGTCAGTACTGCATCTCCCCCAATATCTCCTTGGAACATTAGTGTGAAACATCATTGATCTCGC
>NW_010936621.1:0-317 GCF_000633955.1 Camelina sativa | reverse complement strand
TCTGTGGGATCGATCCTAAAATACTACACTGATTAACTGTGCACTTTGAGTCGTTGTGTAGTCTTTTCAGGTAAAAGATTTGGAGTGAAATCACACATCACAGCATGTTAGATAGATTCAAACTGTTCAACAATATTTGTGTACGGTTTAAGTCATCCAACATATTGGATAGATTCAAACCATCCAACAATATTTGTTTACAGTTTAAACCATCCAGCATGTTGGATTGATTCACACCGTCCAATAATATTTGAGTATGGTTGATATTATGCTTTTTGTGTGTCTATCCTAGCAGGTTCAATTAACCTTATGCAGTT
>NW_010936620.1:0-317 GCF_000633955.1 Camelina sativa | reverse complement strand
GCTCCTCTCCAGTTCTCTGATGTATCTCGGAGGTACCCTGGAAGCCATTTTACAAACTTTATGAGCCATGGTGGCACGGATTTTGCGAGGAATCTAAGAGTTTCTTCGTCATCTGCTTTTATTGAAATTGCACGCTGTGACTGTGCAAGTTCCGTTTCTTTGCTAACTGCACAATTCACAGTTATGTAAGAAGAAAAGCACAACAATGCTTTTATGTGTTTGGCCAAATAGAAGAACAATTTCTTACAGCAACTGATATTTGTTGGGTTAAGGAGGAAACGTATATCTTGTGACTGTGTCAGCTCTATTGGTCTCTG
>NW_010936619.1:0-317 GCF_000633955.1 Camelina sativa | reverse complement strand
TTGTTCAAAGTGTAACAAGAAGCGCTATTGTTGTGGCTGCATCAAGAGATGGTATGTACTAGTTTTTTATTTCTGTTGCCTTACTTAACCAGTCTGGAGAATATGAATCTTTATAGGTATGCAGAGACAACGAGTGAGAGAGTTAGATCTGCCTGTCCATTCTGTAGGGGGAATTGCAATTGATATATATACAGAGCAGAATCATGAACAGAGCAGAATCATGAACTAGAAATTGAAACATAAATTAGAGGTATGGTCACTTGGTCTTTTCCTCTGCTATTCTTTGTTTCAATTTACATTCACGAGCCTGGTTTATT
>NW_010936618.1:0-317 GCF_000633955.1 Camelina sativa | reverse complement strand
TTCCGCACACCAGAATCTTGTCTCTTTACGGTTGTCAACAAACACATGCTCTTCCCACAGAAGAGCCATTTTCCCACGATAATCCACCATTTTAGCCAGAGAGAATCTTGTTAAACTAGGCAATCCTACAAAACCCTTCAAAGTTTTCCATACTCTATCATTGAAGTCATACCAATTGATCCTGCTATCATTATAACGGTAGAAGACGTTCTCTATCACACAATAACATGAATACCGACAATCACGCCAACTATCCTTTAGAAGTATGTCTGCCGCTCTCCATCTACCTTTGTGCACCTTGTACATCACATGCTTGT
>NW_010936617.1:0-317 GCF_000633955.1 Camelina sativa | reverse complement strand
GTTTCTCATGCTAATACCGTCCATCAGCGTGTGAGTAATGTCAGAATTCATGATTCAAGGGAGGTGAACAGCAACGGTAACTCAAGGAATGAGTCAATGTTCTGGACAAAATCGGCAGAGGCATGGGAAAATAATGGGATGAAACCTCAGCGAGTGAGTGATGTCATTGATGCTGCAGGAATCATTTACATTGGATTTCAAGGATCAACTCTACAACCGAACCATGATGACTTGTTTTTGAAGGATCCAGAATGGAGAAATGGCCACAGTGAGTTTCAAGAAGCTGGGCTGTCAAAGTGCTCTAAGGAAGACTTATT
>NW_010936616.1:0-317 GCF_000633955.1 Camelina sativa | reverse complement strand
TTTTAATTGTCTATTTTCTGCATCTGAAAATAAAGGGGCAGAAAGTCATTTTTCGAAATGACACCCTTGTGTGATTCTTACTGGGGTTTGTGTTTATACCTTGACATTACTCAGATATGGTTTCGAAGAAGGTTGTACCAAAGAGGACCCGCTCTCACAAGAGAACTTCCGGAAGCTAGCTTTGCCTTTACCATTCTCCAAACAGCACCATTCAAAGCTTGTTTGCTATATTTCTAAGGAGCTAATGGACACAGAGAACCCACCACAGGTGCTGCCCAACGGCTATGTCTACAGCACCAAGGTTTGATTCTGTTATT
>NW_010936615.1:0-317 GCF_000633955.1 Camelina sativa | reverse complement strand
ACAGAGATGGAGATGCTTATCTTTCAAAAGAATCTGATTTGGAGGAGACTTTGGTAGAGGACTCTATGAGTGAGATTCAAGATATAGGAAACAGAGATGCTGATAAATCTTGTTGCTTTGATTCTGAAGTTATCAGTATAATCAAGAAATCAGAAGCAGATAATGCAATTAAGGAGACTTTGGTAGATGAATCTGTGAAAGATATCGAAGAGACAGCAAACATAGATGGGGATGCTAATCAATCTGCTTGCTTTGATTCTGAAGTTACCGATATGACCAAGAACTCAGAAGCAGATAACGCAATGGAGGAGACTTTG
>NW_010936614.1:0-317 GCF_000633955.1 Camelina sativa | reverse complement strand
TAATTAACCTGTCATTCATGTGATCAGAGATTTTGGGTGGGAAATCCTCAAACCATTGATTGAAGCTAGTAGGATTAGAGGACTTAAACAAGTCATTGAAGTATGTCGTCGCAACTTCACCTTTTGCACCTTCAGAAAACTGCTCTATACCATTAAGATCCACCAGCTTTTCAATGCGTTTTTTGCCTCTATTGTTCTTGACAGAATTCTGAAAAAACTTGGTATTCTTGTCTCCACAATGCATCCACTTTTCTCTACTTCTCTGACTCCAATAAACTTCCTCCTCCCAATACGCTTTGGCTAAGTCTTTTTTTAGA
>NW_010936613.1:0-317 GCF_000633955.1 Camelina sativa | reverse complement strand
GAAGCCTACAAGTAAAATATTATTTTCACACGTTTATTACATTATTTAATACAACTACATGGCGAAGCCTACATGTAAAATATCTTAATGATCTTATTAACTACCTACAAACGTTTTCTTTTAAATATAAAACCACTTTCATAAGTTTTTCAACAGATTTTTGCACTCAGACAGTAATGAATTTGTGCGAAACTGTATAATTAATTATACTTTGTTTTATTGCAATTATCTCGAATTGACATAATTAGTATATTGATTTTAATTGTTTTTTCATTTTAATTTTCGAAGCATCATGTTCTTAGATTCTAGATGAATAT
>NW_010936612.1:0-317 GCF_000633955.1 Camelina sativa | reverse complement strand
TTCATTACACATTCATCTGAATCAAGATCATTTATCCCATAGTCCAAGCAGTCAGCTGTAAACAAGTATCAATAATTCCTTCCATTTAGCGCCCTTATCATCACTTGCCTCCATGAATTGAGTTTGTTCTTTCAAATCCCTTGAGAGCAGCTTCAGTATACAGAATACTACTACCCAGTATCTACTGAATACTTGATCTAATCAACATAACAATACTAATAGTTATGCTAACCGTTACTAATAATAGATCTAAAGTACAATGAAGACAAAAAGTACAATGAAGACAAAACATTATCTATATTTCTTATTTTGTTTCC
>NW_010936611.1:0-317 GCF_000633955.1 Camelina sativa | reverse complement strand
TTTTTTACATCGTAAGAGTACCTTTAGGCTTAATAATATAAGGAGGTGAAGTACTATTGTCACGTTACTATTTCAATACAACAAAATTTCACGTGGGGGCTGAGAAATTATTTTTCTAATCTTGCAGGTAAAGATGGTCAGTGTGTGCAGAGAGCAGAAGTAAATGGCATATATGGTAAAAAGATGGACCATCAAAATCACCACACAATCTCAGTCAGTGAAAGAAAGGTGGAGATGAAGATGAAGAGTGGCTTTTACTTCTTTGATTTTCTTGGAGTTGGAGCTTCTTGATTAATTAGTTGCAGAACTAGGGTTCA
>NW_010936610.1:0-317 GCF_000633955.1 Camelina sativa | reverse complement strand
AAGAAGTCCCAAGATGCTGCAGTTGGTGCCCTTGTGAGAATGCTGAAGAAAGCTCCACCTCTGAGACAAGACGTCTCTGAATCTTCCATACCTGAAATCTGTTGGAACAACAACAAACCAGCACGGGCTCAGGAGATAGCAGTAGCGTCAATCACAGCGTCGGGGATTGCTCTGGCCTCAAAGACAACAGCTGATGCTATGGAAGAGTTGAGGACTTACAAAGAAATGAAGAACCATTTGTTGCTTAGTCAATCCACATCAAACCCTTCCTCGGTTACTGCTACTTCACCCTTTGATGCTTGATGTTTCAAAACCTT
>NW_010936609.1:0-317 GCF_000633955.1 Camelina sativa | reverse complement strand
TCTTGTTCGTCAAGCTCTGTTTCCAAATTCAAGTTTCTTTACAATGTGGTGGATTCGATTTATTAGTTCATCTCTCGAAGAATGGTTCGTGGGTTAATGAATTTCCCAAGAATCTCAACCAAGTTAATGAACATATGCCTTGATTCTCTCTGTAAATTCCGAAACTTGGAGAAAGCTGAATCCTTACTCGTAGACGGGATCAGATTAGGTGTTCTCCCCAATGTTATCACTTACAACACTTTAATCAAAGGGTACTCTCGTTTCGTCGGGATCGATGAAGCTTACGCTGTAACTCGTCGTATGAGAGAAGCTGGGAT
>NW_010936608.1:0-317 GCF_000633955.1 Camelina sativa | reverse complement strand
CAAACATCACTGCAGGCACTGGAGACCAAATTCAGGTGAGAGAAGTTAGTGTTGCTTTATCACTGCAGGCATTAGTTTTTGATTTTGTTAAATATTGTGCAGTACTAGCCATTCTGTTTCTATCACTAATTGTATTCTGTTTTGTCTTTCTTTTTAAACAGTCAGTTATTGATGCAAAATTGATTCCAAGGTTGGTCAATCTGGCTAAAAAAGCCGAGTTTGACATAAAGAAAGAAGCTGTATGGGCACTTTCAAATTCCTCCGTGTGTGGTTCTCCTAATCAAATAAAGTACATCCCTGTCTCCTCTCTTTATCAC
>NW_010936607.1:0-317 GCF_000633955.1 Camelina sativa | reverse complement strand
CCTTGGTGATGATGCGCCTCCAAGCCATCAATCAAATCTCTCCCTTTACGTTGCGTCTTAAAATTGGTGTGAATGTCCGAAACTGGAACTTGCTCGATCTATATCGGAAATAATTAAAAAACAAAAAAAAAAGACTCTTCTTCGTGTTTGGGGAAGAAGAACCGTCTAATCTTATTACCTAAAGTCTTTTAAAAAAAAACAAAAACACTAAAAAAATCACGCGTTCGTGAGAGACCTGTTTGGTTCTCGGGTCAGAGAGAAAATTGTGCAGCAGGTGAAGACACGCACGAGATATGTAGGTCGCCTTTGAAGCTAAA
>NW_010936606.1:0-317 GCF_000633955.1 Camelina sativa | reverse complement strand
TTGGGAGCTTTAGACCAAGGGAGATGGGCTCATGCTTACATAGAGAGAAACAAAATCAAAATCACTGTGAGGCTTGGTACTACGTTGGTCGACTTGTATGCAAAATGCGGTGACATGGACAAGGCTATGGAAGTTCTCTGGGGTCTGGAAGAGAAGAATGTGTATACATGGAGTAGCGCCTTGAATGGGTTAGCAATGAATGGGCACGCGGAGAAATGTCTCGAGCTTTTCTCTCTTATGAAAGAAGATGGTGTTACTCCAAACGCCGTCACATTCGTCTCTGTTCTTAGAGGTTGCAGTGTGGTTGGTTTTGTAGA
>NW_010936605.1:0-317 GCF_000633955.1 Camelina sativa | reverse complement strand
GGGTTGAGTGGGATTTTGTGGCGGCACTACTACGGAAGATGGGGTTCGCGGAGATTTGGATTTCATGGATTATGTTTTGTGTCTCATCGGTGGAGTACAAGGTTCTTATTAACGGGCAACCAAATGGTCAGATTGTTCCGGCACGGAGTTTACGGCAGGGTGACCCGCTCTCCCCTTACTTGTTTATCTTATGTACGGAGGTTTAGATTGCAAATATTCGAAAGGCGGAGGCTGATAAGCAGAACACGGGTATTAAGGTGGCAAATAAATGCCCGCAAATAACACATCTGCTGTTTGCGGATGATAGTCTGTTTTTT
>NW_010936604.1:0-317 GCF_000633955.1 Camelina sativa | reverse complement strand
TGCAGGACGAGCTAGAAAGCCCGCGTCCGCAAATTCGCAATCTTCTTGCACGAGGACCATTCGATCTTGAATTGCTTCCAAATCGATCTTTTCCGAAAGATGAGCAAACGCCATTGACCCATTAGACCAACAATGGCAAGCGGCTAGTACAAACTTCACTAACGTCCTTAACTTCCAGCTGTAAACATACACCATCGATTTCAACAATAAAGTGTCTCGGTTACCCATAACCGGAATGTCAATGATAATGACTAAAGGATCTCGGCTTACAAATACATTGCTCCGTAGATAACGCAGGTGAGCATGAATTGGTAAGA
>NW_010936603.1:0-317 GCF_000633955.1 Camelina sativa | reverse complement strand
ACGGCAGCTACTAAGCTTATTTGACTCTGTATACCGGAATGCAGAAATAACAAGAGTGAGGGTGATCTTGTCAGGCTTGATCCCTCCATCATTCATCCTCGACCATAGAGCCAGTGCCTCGTCACCATTTCTTTGAAGGATGTAGCAAGAAATCAAGCTGTTCCAAGAAACAACGTCATGATCTTGCATCGTTTTAAAAACTTTTATGGCATCATCTGAGTCCCAACATTTTGAGTACATGCTAATCAAAGAATTTCCCAAGGCTACATTAGAAAAGTACCCACCTTTAAGAGCATAGCAATGGATCTGATAACCCA
>NW_010936602.1:0-317 GCF_000633955.1 Camelina sativa | reverse complement strand
GGTGTTTTCACCCGCGGCCACTGTGGCCACGTACATTTCCGGAAAAGCCTTGGGAAAAGCCGACAGGGCTTGGGAAAGCGCGGTGCCCGCCACCACTTCGCTGCGAATGCTGTTGATGCGTTCACGAATGAGCGGTTTCTCTGCCTGTTCTACCAAGGCCGACAAGGCCTGTGCCAAAGCAAGTCGAGCTTGCAACAGGCTGGCCAGCTGCCGTGTGAACAGCACCACTTCGTTGCTGGACAGTTCCCGCCCCCAGCGGCTGGCTTTGTGCCCACCGCTTTGACGCGATTGCACTTCGGCAATGTCCAAGGGGGTCA
>NW_010936601.1:0-317 GCF_000633955.1 Camelina sativa | reverse complement strand
TGTTATGTGCCAAAGCTTTTGCCTTAGCTCTTGTTAGAACACCTTCTGCCGTTGTGAATCTAGACGCCAAGAATGAGCTTAAAGCTTCCCTTAACCCTAGTCTCGCTTGAGAATAAGGTTAATGTTTGGAAGTTAACTTTTATTGATGATTTCGTGAGTCTTATATAGACTCTTACAAACCGACTTATGCATTATTGAAATAAGGAAAAGATCCTAAAACTCTTAATGTAAATAAAAGGAAATAATTAGAAAACGATTAAGAAGCTTCTCGACCACGATGCTTCTTACGATGATACTTGATGCCATATCTTGTATCA
>NW_010936600.1:0-317 GCF_000633955.1 Camelina sativa | reverse complement strand
GGATTCTACGAAATGAAACAATTTTTGAAAACATATTCAGGTTTCTACCAAAAAATTTTTGTTAGATCTTAAGATCTCTGGATCTAGATGCCTCTAAACTGAAATCTAAAACCATCTACAAAGAAAAGTATCGAATTGGTTTCAAAACAAAAATAAAACCCACTAGAAAGAAACTCACACTACACATCCCAAACCACCAATCAAACAAAACGTACTCTCCCCTATTTAAAAAAAAAAACTTTAAACCATCAATCAAAGCATGAATGATCACTTATCTTCAGTAAAAAGATAGAATTTATACAACCTTGATACCATAG
>NW_010936599.1:0-317 GCF_000633955.1 Camelina sativa | reverse complement strand
GGTCCAAGTCGAAATACAACTATAAAACGTGACCCTTCTTCAAATCCCCGTATCTCTGCTTTCACAAGTCTCCGTGCACCATTGTGACTCTTTAATACAAGAACAATTGTGTCCTCTCGAGTAACTTGAACGGGAAATGACCACTCTGTTTCTCTTAATCGGACCTGAAATTAAGAATGTCACAAGTAGATGATACATCATTAACATAAACAAAAAGAGATGCCCTTACCTCTCAAAATGAAAACATATGTGGTACCCAAGGGAAGTATGCATATGTTAAACCATCTAACAACATAGAGCATAATCGACTTGCATTG
>NW_010936598.1:0-317 GCF_000633955.1 Camelina sativa | reverse complement strand
ACTCCCCTATATATTCACCAAACTAGTGGGCCTAAATTAAAGCCCGTCAGTTGTGGCCTATGGATAATCTGATACATTCGCAGAGGTTAGAAGCCCAAAAGAGCCATACAACAAAACCAAAGAAAGAATACATGACATCATCTCCAATGGTCCATTGACACCAAAAAAGAATACATGTTCTCTCTTTGTTTGTTATTTATTTTGTAAAATTTAATCTTAAAAAACATTTTTAAGAGTTCTTAATTTTTTCCTCCTCCAATGGTTAAACCCATATGAGGTTCTTCACAATAAACCTTACCATTACCTTTCTTCTCTGG
>NW_010936597.1:0-317 GCF_000633955.1 Camelina sativa | reverse complement strand
GTTTCAAGCTTTCCTGGAAATAGGGCAATGAATACTCCTGCTTGTGAAATCAGAAAGTTTTGGATTGTAAATTATTATACCCTGAAATAAATCGACCTTTACGAGAACGTGCTGGTGTTGGCCCCTGAACTTCCTCCACAATGCACTACAGTCCCGAACAAAAACATGCAGAAACAGTCATATAGAATAGTTGTTATTCAACATGCTTGAGAGACATATAGATATCGTAAGAATTTTCTTTCTCAACTCACCACTGAATAACCGTTGCGTGTCAAGTCATCCAAAGTCTGTCGAAGATTCTGCAGAAAGAAAGAAAA
>NW_010936596.1:0-317 GCF_000633955.1 Camelina sativa | reverse complement strand
AACGATCAAGAGACTCGTAAAAGCAATCGTTGTTGTTGTTGTCTCCTTCCTCTGCTTCCTCGTTGTGGTAGCTCATGGTTGTCGTAGTGTTGAAGCCAGCGAAGGCATTCCCATCGGAAAATTTGAATTTGATCAAACAGAGTAATCAAAAAGTCCCAAAAAAATTTCAAGCAAATTCTTTAAAAATTTGTTTTTTTGTTGTTGTTGTGTGTCTCCTCAAGTTAAAAAAAAAAAAAGATTGAAACTTTGAAAGTGGTTATGAGATTTGGGGGTTATGTAGTTGAGAATTTGGGGACTAAGCGTGTTTTGAAGAATTC
>NW_010936595.1:0-317 GCF_000633955.1 Camelina sativa | reverse complement strand
ATAAGCAATGTGATTCACGAAAGCAGAGCATTGGACATTAACACACACCTGATATTTCCTCTGGGAGAAACAGCTGCTGCAATCCGAGGAGAAAACGAGCTCTGGCTTGCAATGGTACTCCGGAACAAAGCCCTGGTGGATCTCAAGCCTCCTCAATTAGCTGGTGTATGTGCAAGTTTAGTTTCAGAGGGCATAAAAGTCCGACCTTGGAGAGACAACAACTATATTTACGAGCCATCTGATACAGTAGTAGACATGGTTAATTTCTTACAAGAACAGAGAAACTCTCTTATAAAGCTTCAAGAGAAGCACGAGGT
>NW_010936594.1:0-317 GCF_000633955.1 Camelina sativa | reverse complement strand
CCGATTTTACAGTATCCCAAGAGCGGTACAAGGTTTCGGTGTTTGATTTTCCCTAGCGTTTCCATTTCCGCCATGAACTCTCGATCTCCTTGACAACTAAGTCTAATCAGTTTCTTGATCGCCACGGAAGACCCATCTTTAAGCGTCGCCTTGAAAACCTCACCGAATCCACCGTGTCCGATCATACTCGCAGCCGAGAATCCATTCGTAGCTTCGATGAGCTGCGAGAACTTAAGCTTCCTCAACTGTCGCTGAAACGTCGCTACGTTGATACTCAACGGCTCTTTCTCCTTCTCAATCTTCCACGTTGTGGCGGA
>NW_010936593.1:0-318 GCF_000633955.1 Camelina sativa | reverse complement strand
ATCCTGACCATCAGGTATTTGTTGTTGTTCCAGTTGAGGGAGAAGCTGAAACACTATGGAGTTGAGAATGTGGATGATATAACGTTGGTAGAGGACAGCAACAATGTCAACATGAATCGAGGGTATGCCTTCTTGGAATTCTCATCTCGCTCAGATGCCACGGATGCTCACAAACGTCTCCTCAAGAAAGATGTGGTGTTTGGAGTTGAGAAGCCTGCAAAGGTCTCTTTTGCTGATTCTTTCTTAGACCCAGAAGATGAGATAATGGCGCAGGTACTCACTTTGCAGGATCATTTATTTCTTGCAACTTTCATCCTA
>NW_010936592.1:0-318 GCF_000633955.1 Camelina sativa | reverse complement strand
TGATCCTAATTCTTCTACTAACCTCTTCAATATATTAACAAAAAAAAACCAAGAAAAATAGATTGAAACTATGATCATCGTCCAAGCAAATCACTCAATCCACAGTAGTTGTAGAAATCAGAGGAGAATCTTTTACCTTGACAGAGGATTCAGGATCTTGAATTGGTTTGAGATTCTCTGAAGCAACGTATTCAACAGTCGATTCAGGCACAGCGACTGGGTTGTTTTCATCTTTCAGAGCAATCTCTGGTTGCTTTGAGACAATCTCTGATTGCTTTGAGAGTTTAGCCAGCTTCTTAGGTCGTTCCTGTGAGATCG
>NW_010936591.1:0-318 GCF_000633955.1 Camelina sativa | reverse complement strand
GTGGAGCTTGTTGCGAAAGATACATTGTTGCGCCAATCAACATCAAGTGTAGGACCTATTTTTTTCAATTTTATTCAATGTTATATGCATGAGAAAAGTTTATTCAAATTGCTGTATCATCAAAAAAAGAAAAGAAATCGTACCTGAATGAAATTCAAATTGTTGCTTCCACTCCTCTGCCTTTACATCCCAAACAACAGCGGTTCTATCAACACTACCGGTTAGAAGATAGTCTCCCTTCTTGTTCCACTTCAGGGAAAAAATAGGGCCCTTGTGTTTGCTCAAAGTACTTATCAAATCACCTGGAAATGTGAAAAA
>NW_010936590.1:0-318 GCF_000633955.1 Camelina sativa | reverse complement strand
GAGAACTAGATTACATAGACACTTATGCTTTGGATCAATGACACAGAAAACAAAAATTGTGTAACCTAATTTGTGGTGTGACTAAAAATTCAGTGCATATTAATATAAGGAATGCAGAGGAAATTATAAGGGGGAAGCAAGCAAAAATAGGTTTCTAAAACCAGATTAGATGTTAAAATTTTGTTTATGATTTACATTTCTGATGCGGGTCAATGCTACACATGTTCAGGCTGCTAGTTTCCCCTAAGCTAAAATTGCTCTTCAAGATATTAACCTTGTGCAGTTTTATTAGCGGTATATTCACCTGTTTTCTGTCTA
>NW_010936589.1:0-318 GCF_000633955.1 Camelina sativa | reverse complement strand
CTTCTGTTGCTAATAGTGGATAACTCTATTTGTGTGAAATCTGTAGAGGCATGGTGCCTCGACGTGGGGTGGAGGTAATCTCAGTAGTATGTCTGCTTCAGTATCCTTGCTCGGAGATAGTAATTGGTTAAGTCACATCCAGAGCATCTTAGCTGGTGTAGCATGGATTGCTGCACGTGTTGCTATGGAGTCAGCATCAGTTCTCGTGCACTGCAGGTAAGCTATCTTGAGGCCGCATCGTCACTGAACTGTTTTACTTGGATACCAATTTATAGACATGTGATAGGACAAAGATGCATTTGTCTCAAGCAGACACTT
>NW_010936588.1:0-318 GCF_000633955.1 Camelina sativa | reverse complement strand
TTTCTCCGGCACCGGCGCCTGCACCGGAAACAGCAGAGGCACCATCTCCGGCGGAAGGACCTTCACCAACCGCGGCTTCACCACCGGCACCTCCAACGGACGATGCACCGGATAGTGCTCCTTCAGACTCCCCGGCAGGTTCAGCAAAGAGTAAGTCGGCTAACGCGGCGGTTGGCGTGAGCTCACCGTCGTTGTTCACCTTATTGGTCACGTTCGCCGCCGTAACCGTCTCCGTGTCTCTGAGGTTTTGAAACCTTTTCGAATTCTCCGTAATTAATTACGCAGTCTGCCACTCCCTCCTTTTGTTTTTATTTTTTT
>NW_010936587.1:0-318 GCF_000633955.1 Camelina sativa | reverse complement strand
GAACCAAGGAGGAGGATACAAAGGCTACAACCAAGGTGGAAGATTCATCAANCAAGAACAACCTCTCTTATAGGAGCACCAATGTAGCCAACCCTCAAGACCAAGTCTATCCACCTCCTCAGCCTTAACAACAGAACAACTATGCACCCAAGCAGCAGCAACAAGTGTTCCAGCCCCAATTGTGTCCCCCACCAGGGTTTCAGACTAACCAAGGCCAGGAACAACACCTAAGAGCAATGATACAACAACTGTTGATTGGGCAAACCAATAAAAAGATTGAGGAAGCCAAACAGTTTGCTGAGTTGAATCAAAGGTTAA
>NW_010936586.1:0-318 GCF_000633955.1 Camelina sativa | reverse complement strand
AGACTTTATGATAATAAATTCAAAGGTGGTCCAAATGTAGACCTGAGGAATGAGCTCTTTGACATGATCAGAAACAACTTTGAGAGGAGAGCTAAGATTAGAAAGACCAGTCCTTTGTCTAGTGATCCGAGGCGAACCAGTTGAGTTCCTTGGAGAAAGAGGAGGCCCGTTACGTGCCGGAAACATTGAAGCCAATGGACTATTAGACCCTGAATTCGAGCCCAAAGAGCCTCCTCCACACATAACATTCAAAGCCACTCCTGCCTTTGCATCATTTACCAAAGATGTAACCTGTAATCATCATACAAATGTTCCTTA
>NW_010936585.1:0-318 GCF_000633955.1 Camelina sativa | reverse complement strand
CACGGGTCGCACGTGCCATTCTCTTCCGACGCCATTGATTGGTTTCTTATATTAGTGAGTCCTACTACGATATTATGAGAAATTAAAGAAAGAAAAAAATGCAAGGAACGGAAGAGTTTGATGGTTCTTATGACTTATGAGCTTTAGTTTTGTCGAGGAGAGACAAAGATGGAGAGTTCAGTATATAGTCGTCTATTGGAGTGGAAGGGAGGGGACAAGCTTTATCAAACACACACAAAAATATGTTTTTACTAAGTAATTGTCTATAAAAACCAACTTATGGTGGTCCAAATGGTTTAAGGACTCACTATAGAATTT
>NW_010936584.1:0-318 GCF_000633955.1 Camelina sativa | reverse complement strand
CTGCATTTAATATTTTTAAACGTTGTTTCAATTTAACGGTTAAAAATGTAGACATAGCTATTGCCGCTGTCGTAGCCGCCTATGTCAATCAAACGAACAAACCCATATGTTACATAAAAATATTTACTTTTTTTTATTTTTGTTTAGAATTCAAGAAAAAGTTTGAGGCTACCAAAAAAATCAAAGAAAATGTTTGATTAGTTGTATAATAAAATGAGAGTAATCCAATAGAAAAAGAAAAGAATACTTAAAAAAATAAAAATAAACCTACCTAAGACTTTATGTTTAATATTTATGTAGTTTAACCATACTTATTAT
>NW_010936583.1:0-318 GCF_000633955.1 Camelina sativa | reverse complement strand
GCGCTACTGAGGGTGTCGCCTTCACAGGTCGTCGGATCGGAGGCGATTCACATATGGTCGGTAAATCATTAGTTGAGGTCGGCAAATCGCCTATTCTTGATCGGCATATGTCCGGTACTTGGTTGTGTGGCGATGAAAATGCAGATCGGCTTGCGATTGGGGTTTCGCGCGATCAGGATTGTGATCGGTCTTTCAAGCATGGAGGGGGATCGATTGGAGAGGGTGAGCGGTTGTGCGTCAGAGTTGGCGAAATCGATACTATGGGTGAGGGCGTCCCTGTGTGGGCGGCATATCTCCAATCCATGTCGGCACTTGTCT
>NW_010936582.1:0-318 GCF_000633955.1 Camelina sativa | reverse complement strand
GCGAGGACATTGACACGTTGGTGATGATTTGGGTTTGGCAACGAGGCTGAGTAACAAGAGGAGGCAGGGGAATGCGTTTCGGGTTTACATACGATGCATTTGGGTTTAGATCATCATGGAGACGCATGATTCCATCTTCCTTATTCAATGTAGCTACCCATCCATGAGATGCCCCTATTGTTACAGTTGCATAATTACCAAGATGATTATACACCAACTCCACGGGAACCTTCTTTTCCAAAGTAGTGGAGTCTTTTTCATTAAAATAATGAACGGTGAGTTCTCCACGAGGAGTAGCGCCGATGATGGAACAAGGAG
>NW_010936581.1:0-318 GCF_000633955.1 Camelina sativa | reverse complement strand
TTCCACGTTCCAATACCCAAGACACAGGTGTCTTGATCAATGGACTTTGTCTGAGAGACCTGCAATCAACAAAACCAACAGTCGTGCGTTACAAGTAGTTTCAATATCCAGTGACTAGTCTATGCCTCTATGGCTGCATCAGAAGGAATCTGATCTGAGGAGCCACCACACTCACGTTCAAGAAGAGACCGATATTGATAAAATTCAAGTGTTGTAATAGAGATATTGAAAAGGCATTTTAGTGTTTCAAACTTCTGAAGGAGTCTTTGTAGTCATTTGATCAACAGCATGAACTACGTTCTGAAGCTCTTCCCAAAT
>NW_010936580.1:0-318 GCF_000633955.1 Camelina sativa | reverse complement strand
GTTTTGGGGGTCTCTGAAGCTCTTGACGCTGATAATATTCAGTCATCTGAGAATGCAAATGGTACAGACACAGCTGCAGACAGTATTGATTGGGATATTACACTTGATACTGCTGAGATAGATTGGGATGTCAGTATGGTAGAAGAAGTTGATAGTGGAAATGATCTAGGTTCATATGAAATTGTCAATGCCAGCGATATTCCTGAGAATTCTCCATGTAAAGTGGAAGAAAGCCAAGGCCCTGAGGTTGATGTTTCTGAGATTTCTTGGGATGTAAGTGTTGAAACACCTCAGGTAGAAGAAATAACTGATTCGGCT
>NW_010936579.1:0-318 GCF_000633955.1 Camelina sativa | reverse complement strand
CTGAGATGGAAGCAGCTATTGCTCAAAGGTTTCAGTACCCATCATGGATTGATTGGAGAGAGTTTGAGAGGAAGCTGCCTCGTGGTTCATTGCGGTATCCTCAACGAGCTAAGGAAGAGAAAAGGTTCAGGGGTCTTGCTTTCGCTCATTTGCAACCTGAAAGAAGAAACAGATCGTTGTCTTCAGAGGTTTCATGTTCTGCTGATAACTCTTCAGGTTGTTTGTAAAAGCATTTACATTTTCCATAGGTTTTAGTATTTGATTAAGGGAATCTGATTTGATTTCTTGGATTTTGTAGCATTGTTGGAGGCCGGAAGT
>NW_010936578.1:0-318 GCF_000633955.1 Camelina sativa | reverse complement strand
CGGAGTTTCGGCGTGCGGTTGCTAAGACCACTACTGCATCAAGTCATCCAAGTGTGAATTTGATGAAGATACTTGATGAGATTGATGATAGATTCCTCAAGGCATCTGAGTGTGCTCAAGAGGTTTCCAAGATGCTTGAAGCTACAAGGTTACATTACCACTCCAATTTTGCAGATAACCGAGGTATTGAACTCCTCTCTCATTCCTTGTGATTGAGCATTTATGTGTGTGAATCTTATTGAGTGTCACTGTCAAGATACGAGTTTAGTGTGGCCCTAGTCAATGATCAAAGCTTATTCTAATGTAGTTTGATATTTG
>NW_010936577.1:0-318 GCF_000633955.1 Camelina sativa | reverse complement strand
ACCAACACCTGCAATATAGATGTAAGTACCGATAAACAGATTTGATCACTTATACTTATTTTTAGTTTTCTCATTAAAATATTCACGAACCTACAATTAATGACTTTGTATTTTATCATTATTTTTATCAGTGACAAATCGTAGCGGCGATTACATCTCATCAGAATCGGTACGAACATGAATATCAAACAACTTTATTTTCAAATTAGTATACCAAACAAATGCTTAAATATAACCATTTTTTCTTCAATTTTTTTCAATTTCAGGATACTTCGAAACTTCTTTGGTCATATCCAGAAGGCTTACGAAAGATTCTTA
>NW_010936576.1:0-318 GCF_000633955.1 Camelina sativa | reverse complement strand
CAATCCTTTAACCCTGTCCGGACGCTTGCCTTATTTGGATACACTTATGAATCCGATCCGACAGCTTGCCTGTATCCCACGCTTGAACCTTTTGACCCCATGGCCCTGTTACCGCCTCTCCCAGTTGCACCTTCTTCAATCACCAGGACCACTCGACAATCACCTCACCCCTCAGTCTCCTCTATGGAGCACCCCTTTAAAAGCTCCCCTGCGTATATCGTAAGAGCGAATGTTAACCAGTTATTGGTTAGGGATTCCCTGAAGTTTGCCCTCAAGCTTGAATCCTGCAAGACTCCAAAAGACCTTTCACCCTTTGCA
>NW_010936575.1:0-318 GCF_000633955.1 Camelina sativa | reverse complement strand
AAAAATAGGGTTACTGATGTTATACTATATAAATATGTTTACATATACTAAATAAATAATTCTAATTCTTGACATGTTCTATTACAGGTTAAAATACATTTCATTTTCTCTAAAAAAATCTTACTATTTTCAATTGAACTAGCATACGTTAAAAATCAAAGAAAAATAAAAATACATAAAATATGTTCTATAACAGTTAAAAATATTAAAAAATAAAAAACATAATCTATATAGGTGAACCATATATAAAATAATAAGAATAAAGAATTCAATTAAGTTTGTAATATTTTTATTATAACATATGATATATAAATATAC
>NW_010936574.1:0-318 GCF_000633955.1 Camelina sativa | reverse complement strand
ATTTTAACTTATTTCTAGTTGTGTTTCCTTGATTCTTTGAAAGTGTTGTTTGGGTTTCCTTGTTTTGGTATTTGAAATTTTAAATTATGATCACTTTAATTGAAATTTTTAATTATAATATTACCACTAATGAAAAATTATAGTATTGTTTTCTTATTTTAACATTTAGTTTATTTTACATAATTATTTTTTATTTAAACTTTCGATTAATTATAATTAACAAAAAAATATGCACTAAATTAATATTTTAAATTTATTTTAAAATAAAAATTTGAATTTATAGGATTTAAAAATAGTGATGGGTCTAGAGAATTTGAA
>NW_010936573.1:0-318 GCF_000633955.1 Camelina sativa | reverse complement strand
GCTGAAAGCATATTTGTCTTGGTTAACAAATCAATAATATACCGACGTTGCATCAAATGAATCCCTTCCGACGTCCGTTTAGCCTCGATGCCCAGAAAATAACTTAACGGACCGAGATCTTTCAAGGAGAAACGAACAGCAAGGGATGCATTGAAAGCAGTGACCAACGGAGGAGGACCTGCAATTATTATGTCGTCTACATATACCAATACATAGACATAGGAACCACCATGTTTGTAGATAAAGAGAGAGTTGTCACCGAGAGAGGCTTTGAATCCGGAGTGAATAAGAAACTGGCGGAGCTCAGTGTACCAAGCT
>NW_010936572.1:0-318 GCF_000633955.1 Camelina sativa | reverse complement strand
CCCTTACTTTTTAGTTTCGAAAATGCATCTTTCTTTCTCCCATGCTTTTCATTGGTCAACAACCAAACCAACCACTAATTCTTCCTTCACTACTAATCCAGGAAGAAGTCTTGTCTTCTTTTGTTCGGAATCCATTTTTATGAAAAGAAAGACTCAAAAATAATATAAATAATAATATATAGAATATAGAAAGAATTGCTTAAATAACTCAGCGATCTAAAATCATAGTCACGATCTACTAAAAGTAAAGTTGAGCACCCGGACCAGAGGTGGCCGAGAATCTTATGTCAAAAGGACCAAGGATGATCTTTTCGGAAA
>NW_010936571.1:0-318 GCF_000633955.1 Camelina sativa | reverse complement strand
GCCTTGCACGGCCTAAGGGAATGTTATTGATGGCTACTTGGATTTCATGAAAGGAGAGTGATTGTGGAAAGGGAACTACTTAAACGCGAGACTCATGGCCGGGAAGATGAGTGGTGGTTCAGAGATATGTATATATCAATATACGAATAGGGATCTTGTAATTATTGTAACCCTAGTCTCCCTATGTACTATAAATATGTGTGTAACTCATTATGATTAATGACGGAATATTTCAGCCTCTATACCTATATCACATTGTAATATACCACGTTTGGAGAGACCGTAACACTAGACGCCACCATAAAGAGCACAGCCCGT
>NW_010936570.1:0-318 GCF_000633955.1 Camelina sativa | reverse complement strand
GAGAGAATGTAAATACAGAGCTCTTCCCAAGGGTTGCTTCCTATGAAAACATCAACAGCGACACGAGATACGATTCTTGAGAGGAGTTTGAAGTCTTCATCCGAAGCTTCTCGCTCGTAAAGACAAGCATTCAAATGGGTTTTGATGTCGTTCAAAGCCTCTGTTTTCAAACCGACCCTTGAATCGTCGAGATCCATGAGAAGTGAATCGAGGAGAAAGAGTGAGAAAGATCGAATCTTTGGGGTTGTTGTATCGGCACCGAACCTGTAGATTTGGAGGAGCTTCACGGCTAAGATGTTTGGGAAATGGTGCTTGAAG
>NW_010936569.1:0-318 GCF_000633955.1 Camelina sativa | reverse complement strand
CTTCCTGTTTATTTCGGAGACGCTGGTAGTAGAGAGGTACACACACAAACAAACAAAAAGAGAAAAGACACACTAGACAATTACAGATTATACAAGCTTATGAATATATTACTTCACTTATGCAAAAAAAAAAACAGGTACTTCACAAAATTGGAGCAGAGAGAGCATGCGCTGCTGTGGTTGCCTTAGACGCACCAGGAGCAAACTACAGATGTGTGTGGGCTTTGAGCAAGTATTACCCCAATGTCAAAACCTTTGTCCGTGCACACGATGTAGTTCATGGTCTTAATCTAGAAAAAGCCGGTGCTACTGCGGTAA
>NW_010936568.1:0-318 GCF_000633955.1 Camelina sativa | reverse complement strand
TCTCGAACCTTAAAGTTCCAACGAGCTTCCTTCGTTAAAAAACCACGTCTGTCTCAAACCTTAACTCATCCTCTCGCTTTACTTTGCTCACTAGATTCAGAAACTTAGAACCCATTACCTGAGCATACTTCTTCTCTTTTGTGCTTTCATCAGATCTGGGTTATACATGATCGTTGACTTTCTTCACAAAGCTTGAAACTTTCTCTGTAAAGTTTGCTCCTTTACCGTAAAACCTTCAAAGAATCTGATAAGCTTGAGCCTTTCCTTTGCCAAGTTTCCTTTGCCTTCAAAGAATCGTGCACCTTTTTAATTTTTTTT
>NW_010936567.1:0-318 GCF_000633955.1 Camelina sativa | reverse complement strand
TCCATGTAAGCCTTTCTTACTTCTGTGTTCACGTTGAACTTCCTCACTCCATTCTCAATGCATTCCTGATCTCATTCAAATTTCCATATAGCCCACAAAGACGTTAATTCTGTTATATCCATACCAAATTCTCGATCAAAAGTGAAACTTTTGGCGCTGATTTAACCAAACAAGAAACTTTTTAAACATGGTAGATAGACTCACCTTGATAAGCTTCTCAGACAAACCGGAAGCTCCGTGAAGAACAAGAACGACGTCTTTCTTTGAGCTTATGGCGTGCAGTTCCTATATACATGTCGATCAGTTAGAATAAGAATG
>NW_010936566.1:0-318 GCF_000633955.1 Camelina sativa | reverse complement strand
CTTCTATTGGATCATCCTCGTTGTAAATAGCCAATTCTTGTCCTGGACAATGAAACGGGAATTTTTCTATGGCTGTAGTACGATAACAAATCGGGAAAGCAAAAATTCGCCAAGAAGCCTCACATGCAGATACATACCTAAAAAAGCTTGGATTAGTTTGACACACGTTCTTGAAATACTTTTAAACTGTAAATAATTAAATATGAGAATGTTTGACAATTCGAATAAGTTGTTACCTGCAATTGAAAAACTTTTTAATTTCATTATCCTAATCTTCTTCTCCTACTTTGGCTCTAACATAGTCCGGACCTTTAGTGA
>NW_010936565.1:0-318 GCF_000633955.1 Camelina sativa | reverse complement strand
CGTCCCTGGTTCCAGTTCAATGGTAAAAGGATCCGACCAAGATGGTGCTAATCCCTGCAAAGACTGAAATACATCCTCAAACTCCTCCACTACTGGAATACCGCTAACCGTAGACTTCCCCACTGACTCTGGCATAGATATAGTAACCAGATAAGCCTCACGGCCCTTCTCGATCATCTTCCCAGCCTGAATGGCTGAGATCACGAGACTCCCCGAAGTCGGTCTAATACCCTGAAAAACCAACTTCCCTCCTGAACACTCAAACTCCACCCTACCCCGATGGCAATCCAAATGCACCCTATGCCGATGCAACCAATC
>NW_010936564.1:0-318 GCF_000633955.1 Camelina sativa | reverse complement strand
ATTTGTACTTGTAAGGGCCATTGTCGACGAGGTTATCTGAGTCAACAGCTAAGTCAAAGAGTAACCATAAGTACTTTACCTGAAATATTTGTCAAATGCAAAAACAAGTCACGGCTTTAAGGTAAAGCAAGTAAATGCATGTTGAGAAACAGAGTTTTTTTTAATATTTACTTTACCGTTTCTGCGAGGAAGAAGCTCTCCATGTGATCTTCTTGCTTATGAAGTTCTACATCTGTGATGTGACAATAACCGCAAGGACATTTTGCCCCGTATTGCAAACTAGCCACAAAGTCACGTCCTGCATCAAGATACCTGTCG
>NW_010936563.1:0-318 GCF_000633955.1 Camelina sativa | reverse complement strand
AGAAACAACTTTAATATCAAAACAATGGGCTAAGTACAGACATCCACATGGACAGTATATTGTGGTCATAAAAGTTCTTATTNTTATTTGTTACAAGAGTAATGGTTGTGGGGTAATTATTGCAGTTGGTGTAGACATCTTTAAAAGCTGAGCCAACAGACGGAGTAGTCTACGGAAGAGCACAGTGAGCCTACGGTTGTAGGCGCAAAAATGTTACATCACGACAGTGCTTTTGAAGGAGCATTTAATGTGTAACAGAGCAAACAGTTATGAGAGAGAGGGAATACTGAAAACACGTTTAAAGTTCTGACAAATCTT
>NW_010936562.1:0-318 GCF_000633955.1 Camelina sativa | reverse complement strand
GGACGTTGGTCGGGCTTGCGGTCTGTATGCGGTCGTTTTTCGTTACCACTGTTTTCGCGCCGTTCGGTGAGTAGATTCTGAATTTCCAGCTCGTCCTCGCTTTGGTCGGCTAGTACCTTTGAATCCTTGACGAATTTTCAAGCGATATATTCGGCGCGCTTGGCGTCGCTTCGTCCAGGTCGGGTTATCTTGCTTCTGTCGGGCTCGACGATTATTGCTCCTTTCTTGTATCGCTCCATCAATACCTTCTGGAGATAATGACACTCGTCAATTGCGTGGGTTGTACTCTGATGGTAATCGCAGTACGGGGTTGCACTA
>NW_010936561.1:0-318 GCF_000633955.1 Camelina sativa | reverse complement strand
TTCGATCAGGCGTTCTCGTTGTGGAAACCCGAGCACACCATTGGTTTGTTTGAGCATTGGAAGCGCAGTCTTCAGGAAAACCGGGTTTTGCGAAAGTCGGTGCATTTGAATTCGCAGGTTTGGCAGTCGGTTCAGCAAAGCGACAATGCTTCAGATTGCATTCGCAATTTGCTGCCAGAGTTAAACGTTCCAGCCGAACACTTGGAGCGGTTCATGCACACCGTGCTGGCTCGATTGCGGGGCTGGGCGTCCTGGTGTGCTTATCAGGATCAGATGCAGCCGGAAGGTCGACTGCTCGAACAACTGCTCGCGATTCGA
>NW_010936560.1:0-318 GCF_000633955.1 Camelina sativa | reverse complement strand
TTGATTTATTTTGATAAAAATTATATATGATTGATGACGGTAATGAATATTATTTTACACAAAACTTTAAATTACTATTAAGGAAAAAATTAAATTTCATATACACAATTTTTAAAAATATAAAAATCAGCTGTGTTTTAAAATCAAATCTGATAAAAAAATCATGAATTTAACTCGACGTCCAGGCGAGGCGGATCAAACTGGTGACCTCACATATCTTAAACCATTTCTTTGGCCACCAGAAAAATGAAACAATTTTATAATTATAATATTATCTCCTTTTTCATATTTAATTGATCGTTATCACCTATGTTTTCG
>NW_010936559.1:0-318 GCF_000633955.1 Camelina sativa | reverse complement strand
CATTGTACATATTCTCACGAAATTAAACCAATATTTGAAATAGAAAATAACATTTGATTTCTATTTCTCGTTTGTTTTTCATTCCTCATTCCACGGACAGTCTGACGAACGTCCGTGCAGATTCTGTATGGGTTNCTTTCTGCTTCCTGGGCAATTGTTTCAATTGTTGTCCCATCGTGTCCCATCACATTGTTAATGTAGTGTTGTGCAGCAAACTCACTTCTATAAGTTTAATAAATTAAATGTACATGTGAGAGTCTGAACAGATAATAACACATACGCTTTCATACCAATTATTAATATAATATCAACTTACAT
>NW_010936558.1:0-318 GCF_000633955.1 Camelina sativa | reverse complement strand
TATTTCCAATTGAACTATAAATAAAACACATTTTGTCATATACATTTCACTCACAATTTAATATGAAAGTGAAAAATAAATTCAATTAAACCACAACTAAAACACACTCAATCATATAAATTTAACTCACACTTTAAAATAAAACTGAAAAAATTATTTCCAATTAAACCACAAATAAAATCCATTTAATCATATAAATGTAACTTACACTTTAATATAAAGCTAAGATAAAAAAAATATTATTTATTGTCTCTATTGTCCCTAAAACAAATATTCTCAAAAATATAATGATGGCACTGGCCAATGCATGTCAAATAT
>NW_010936557.1:0-318 GCF_000633955.1 Camelina sativa | reverse complement strand
TAGGGAAAGTTAATTATAGACAGGCGTGAGCATAAGGCATCATAAACAAATGATGGTGAACACTGACTATGGGGTCCAAACCTCCATAATTGCAACCTTGTGCTTCTTCTCTTCTTTTTTTTTTCTCCTTTCTTCAAAATTTTCTTTACAGCTTCCCTCATTTTTTTTTACTTCTTTCCCCCTCTTTTTTAGAATAATTTTTTTTCGTTGACAAGTTTTTACCCTTACTTTTTACTTGTGTGAAACTTATTTCAATTATTTAGGATGTACAAATAGCTTCCGAATAATAACTTTGGTCGTTGCCAAGTCTGTTTCTAT
>NW_010936556.1:0-318 GCF_000633955.1 Camelina sativa | reverse complement strand
CGAGAGCCAATGATCCTTCAAAGACCTGCATTGCATTTTTAACAGTTCCTATGTCGATATCTGCTAGTTTACCGGTCTTCGAAGCAACAATTACACAGTTGTTCTTCTCTTCTGCGTATGGTACAAAGAGCTTCCCTTTCTCTTCTGAAGCGAACAACCCAATACTGGAAAAAAGAAGCACACACAGGTCAATTCTTGAAAACATTGATCACTCTTTATCTTAATCAGATAGTTTCACCTAGGTTTGTCTCGCGCATTAGCTAGTTGAATCGCAGCTGTGTTTGTAGCAATAACTCCAGCAGAATCGTTTATCAGAGC
>NW_010936555.1:0-318 GCF_000633955.1 Camelina sativa | reverse complement strand
AGATACGACCGTACCTTGAGATCTATTTTGAGAATATTAACAGCTCGTCTTGTCGACAAAAATAATAAGAAACAATTCGAGTTATATAACTTTTGCATCAACCGATAACTTCGATCGTTTGTGCGATGTCATTTTTTTCTCTGATATTTTTTTTTGGATTAAAAATTAGTTACATGTAAAGTAACTAGAGTAGAAACCTTTTCTGCTTTTAATATATCTACCAAATTGCTAACACGAAACTCATAATCCTAAGTCCTAACATAATCCAGTTAGTACATTTCTTGGATACTATTCAATGTGATTTTCGTTAGACAACAA
>NW_010936554.1:0-318 GCF_000633955.1 Camelina sativa | reverse complement strand
ATCTTTCATCACACACTTGTGTTTCAGTTATCCTTTATAGTCATGTTCTATTCCTTTATGTTCGCAGGGACGTTCTCTTCATACACACACTCCCGCTGATCAACTTCTTCATTTTTTCTGATCAAAAACAAAACAGAGTAGTTTGTTTGAAGAAGACAAATGATCGGACTACTATGTTCTTATGGGTTGAAAACTTACTTCTCTAATTCCTCAATCTTTTTTCTTATTTTTTCAGCTTCGACCTTATGGATTAATGGCTTCATCCTTTATCTTCAAAAAAATGTATCGGCCCAATATACACTAAAATATAAAGCCCTT
>NW_010936553.1:0-318 GCF_000633955.1 Camelina sativa | reverse complement strand
TTAGGGAGGATGGATACTTCAAAGAAATCTGAATATACAAGCACTATTTCTAACTTGTGTGCTCTTATATATATGTTCCAAGTTTAATGCAGCTTGAAATACATATAGTCTGTTTCTTGCATATTTACTAAATTCTTTGTTTTCGTTTGTCAAGGTCTTTGAACACGGTTACTAAGTCAATATATTTTAATTTGTTTCTCATCGATCTTTTTATTTGCCGTATTTGACGTTTTTGGCTGCTTGGGGCAACATCTATTCAGGGTCTAGAATAAGCTAGAATCTTGTCCAACCATAATTGATAATTGACTTAAATATAAT
>NW_010936552.1:0-318 GCF_000633955.1 Camelina sativa | reverse complement strand
AAATGTGTCAAACATACCAAAACATGTTGTTTAGGGGTTAGGGTTAGAGANGGGTTTAGGGTTTAGAGTTAGATGAGGTAACATTATTTGTTTTTAATATAACAGTTTGGTTTTGGATATAATGTGTTTGGATTAAGGTGGTAATATGGATATACTTATGGTTGAACCATTTTGAAAATAATTTTTTTTAAAAAATTTTAAAATTTTGAAATGAATTTTTGGTTATTTCCGGTTATTGGTCGGTTAGATGAATATCTAACAAAAAATAACTCAAAATATATTGTAATTAGGTAGATTAGCATAATATAACCGAAATAA
>NW_010936551.1:0-318 GCF_000633955.1 Camelina sativa | reverse complement strand
TTCACAGTTTACCACACTCCATCATGTTTGCATGTAGTCTGTCTTTCTTTAACTGAATCTTGTACATGCTTTCTTTCAGGAGACCTCTGATCACATGCTATATCCTAATCCTGGATCAGGAATGATACATGAACAGCACCTCCAGTTCTTTCATTTTCTCGGCAGTCTTCTCGCAAAAGTATGGTATTTGATTGGTGGCCTTGATGCTGAACTCTAACCGCTTTCTCTTCCTTAAAACTTATATCTGTAGGACAGAAAGTAATCCATCATACTTGCATACATTACTGGTTCTACTTGCCATGTTTCCATGAAAATAGA
>NW_010936550.1:0-318 GCF_000633955.1 Camelina sativa | reverse complement strand
ATCTTGACGGATGACATACTTTGGCGATCTGAGCCTTTATACGTAGTTTCTTAATTTCCTGTCGAATTTATCCTGTTCAGATAATTCAGCCTTGCAATAAAACTTTTTTTTTTTTGTTTTCATTGGAAATTCAAACGAGGCGAGACGTCTCTCGGCTTACGCTGAATGACCCTTTGTGGGGGTAGTTTACCCCAAACGTAAATATATTTTGTGAACTTGGGGCGAGGTATGATGCCTCGGCTTACTCTCTGTGCCCCATTTCGGAAAACGGAAAGCGAAATTTATAACTCTGGGTCCGGCTTACATTCGTCCGATCTG
>NW_010936549.1:0-318 GCF_000633955.1 Camelina sativa | reverse complement strand
TTGAAACTCCAATTGCTTATCTATGTGTAAACAGATTGCTAGATTATTCAATGAAGCTTCTCAGATGCATCCTGAGGATGCTGATGTGCATATAGTGTTAGGTGTGCTCTACAATCTGTCGAGGGATTTTGATAAAGCCATTACTTCCTTCCAAACAGCATTACAACTAAAACCAAACGATTATTCTCTGTGGAATAAGCTCGGTGCAACACAAGCCAACAGTGTCCAGAGTGCTGATGCCATATCTGCTTATCAACAGGTACTGCTCTAAGCACGGGAACCAAAACTTCTCTAGGTTTCATCTTTCTGTTTCTTTCT
>NW_010936548.1:0-318 GCF_000633955.1 Camelina sativa | reverse complement strand
GATAGCCTTTATGCTTAACCGGTCGATTTCAAACCCGACGCTCTTCTCTCTCTGAATTGCGAGCAACACATCCACAAAGTCATTCCTATCTTGGCGGTCACCATCTTCATGATCTTGCAAAACTCTCTCAAAGAACTCATCAAGATCGTTTTTCGTCTTTTCTAGCTCACCATCCAAACCGGAGATCCAATCAATCCAGGCAAGACACGGTACAGTACTCCCCACACTAAACGCTCCTAGTAGCCTTGTAAACCTCTTCATTAACTCTTTGAAATTCACTTCACCGCCATATTTTCGTCCCAAAGCAACTCTACATAT
>NW_010936547.1:0-318 GCF_000633955.1 Camelina sativa | reverse complement strand
GGCAAATATTCAGTGACTGTGTCCGGGAACAACTCATGCCAATCTTCATTCCCTAACGCTCTATCCAAACGACAACGGATAGGTTTTTTGTCTCGCCAACCTCTCCAGGACAAACAATCACGAAGAGAGGGGAACTCCAAAAAACCACAATCCTGAATCTTCCATTAAAAGCGAGAAAAGAGGAAGGATGTCGTAACTTCCCCCCACGCTTTTCATGGTTCCCTTGCAGCTCATTAAAATCTCCAACCACAAACCAAGGAGAGGACCGAGTAGTACTAATTCGTACAAGACGTTCCCAAACCAAATCCCGATTCTTGG
>NW_010936546.1:0-318 GCF_000633955.1 Camelina sativa | reverse complement strand
GGGTTCAAAAGGCATCACCAACATGGAAGGTGGCAAGCTAGGATCGGGAGAGTTGCCGGTAACAAAGACCTATACTTGGGAACTTTCGGTAAGTTTTTTTATTAATTTTATTCTCATATTACACTATTCAATCAAATCTTCATAGACCGTAGATATTAATTGTGCACAATTATACAAATCATGTAGGCACACAAGAAGAGGCTGCAGAGGCTTATGACATCGCAGCCATTAAATTCAGAGGATTAAGCGCAGTGACTAACTTTGACATGAACAGATACAATGTTAAAGCAATCCTCGAGAGCCCAAGTCTACCTATTG
>NW_010936545.1:0-318 GCF_000633955.1 Camelina sativa | reverse complement strand
TTCACTTCTATGCCAGTTCACAAGCGATGGTGCGGCACAGGGGAGGAGATTCGGGCTAGATTCGGGGTCAAATCCGAAGAAGACGAAAAAGGTACAAACACTTTCTCTCTCGCTGATCGTGTTTGTCTCTCAATTTCAATCTTCTGGGCTCATTTCTGATTTGTCTCTTCCCTAAATCCCTTGTTAGTTGTTACAACAACTACTACAAAATTAGGGCTTTAACGAGGAAGAACATCACTTTGAATCTTAAGGTTGTTTCAAGGTGAATGCTTTTTTTTATTTTATGAGTTCTGGGTTTTGTTAAGAATCTGCTTTTAT
>NW_010936544.1:0-318 GCF_000633955.1 Camelina sativa | reverse complement strand
ATAAATGTTGTGTGACAGGGACGAGGTGGTGATGAAGACAGCGATTGGGGTCTTAGGAGATTTAGCGGATACACTAGGGAGTCATGTGGGTGGTTTGATACAACAGTCAGTGTCAAGTAAAGAGTTCTTAAACGAATGTTTGTCTTCTGACGACCACACAATTAAAGAAGCAGCTGAATGGGCGAAGCATGCCATTACCCGTGCCATTTCTGTTTGAAGGCTCTTCTTTGCCTATAAGAAAGAAAAAAAGAAAATTCCTTTTGCTTTTTTAGTAAAGTCTGCATGCATCTCTGGGTGGGTTGAGTCGGTCGGGGAGGG
>NW_010936543.1:0-318 GCF_000633955.1 Camelina sativa | reverse complement strand
TGTTTGACTGGAATTTTAAGAACCAAAACACAAGAGATTATCATTCATTATAGTTAAGTCTCTCTCTCTCTATACGAGCAAAAGTCATTGACTGAGACTACTATTTTATAAAATTTAGTCCGATACATAAAATCATACCTTTTTTTAGTAAATCATCCTTTAATTACTTGCACATCAGTTTGGTGAATTGCAGTGTTATTTGATTAAAATGTTCAACTGAGTTATGGTCGGACAGACCTGACCGGATAGAGCATATCGGAATTTAAAGAACCTGTTAGGCTGTTAGGTATACAATGTGTTTAAACCAAATAAATTTTT
>NW_010936542.1:0-318 GCF_000633955.1 Camelina sativa | reverse complement strand
CCGGAGGAGCCAGCAGGTTGGTTGTCAGGTGTTGGAGGCATGAGGACGGTGTAGTTGATATAATCATTTTGGCCTGAGTAATCACCAGATACGTCCATGTCATCGTCACGGGAGAGGCTAACAATGCGACCACTGGACGTCCGGCGACCAAACTTAACGGCTTGTGGAGGCCGGCTTACGGAGGAAGATTGTGAATTTAAGGTCTTCTTTGGTGGACTTGAAGCCATTACAATTATGGAATTTTCTTGTTTTGGGTCGTTTGGTTTCTTCAGCGAGAAACTGAACCCATTTCTTTTTGACAAACCTGATTTAGGAAAA
>NW_010936541.1:0-318 GCF_000633955.1 Camelina sativa | reverse complement strand
ACTAACCGTGGTTTTATTGATTAAAGACTATTGATTGTTATTGATTGTATTGATGGTGAATTTCACTGGATTACAGGTTGGAAAATCTGGTGGAGATAAGTGATATGTTTGTGGTTGTTTTAGGAGGAAGGTCCAAAGGAGATGAGGAATCTGACAAGGTAATTTTTGTCTTGTTCAAGGATCTTTGTTGAAAACCAAAGCTTTTCAATTACATATTCACTATGTTATTAGGATTATGTATGGATTTGATTTTGAGTGTGAGATTGAATTATGAGGTTTGTCTTGTTCATGAGCTTTGAATACACTCACAATCTAAAC
>NW_010936540.1:0-318 GCF_000633955.1 Camelina sativa | reverse complement strand
TGCACCAGCTGCAAGAAGTATGGTGGCCATGTCAGAAGGAAACTGTTTCCTCTGAGCCATGACAAGGTTTCCCCCAATGCTACCTAAGTTCCTAATAAATCTCGCCGCAATCTTTTCCATATGAGTAGCAAGTTTTCCAAACATCTTCTCCACTCCCGGTGAGACCCTAATCTCCTTCAAAGCAGCAATAACTTTAGATATTGATACCACTGATCCTATCTCAACCCCATTCTGTTTTTCTCTTATCTCTTTCAGCTGCGGGATTCGAGTTATATCTATGTATTTGTCATAACTCTGCTCTCTTTCATCCTTATAGTA
>NW_010936539.1:0-318 GCF_000633955.1 Camelina sativa | reverse complement strand
TGCCAAGTATCCTCAGTTGTTCGCTGAGGAAGATGAGGCAGGACCGTCGGAACCCTATAGAATTCGGGACGAATTCTATTAAGGGGGGGAGAATGTAGTGACCCTCGCTAAGAGGTAAATTTCAAAATGAAAACTCAAGGCCAAAAGCTCAAGGAAGGAGGCTAGCGAGGAGAAAAGAAGGTTTACTAAAGAAAATTCCGAGAAATGTTGGATGGATCGAAAAGTGACCGAGATGTCCGAGACGTACCGTCCGAGTCATCCGAGACGTACTGAGGACCGAGAGTTGTCCGACGAGTATCGCAAAGTACCGGGAATTGC
>NW_010936538.1:0-318 GCF_000633955.1 Camelina sativa | reverse complement strand
ATTTGAAATAAGACCCCAAAGCTTTAGATATGATGGTGTACCTTTTCAACTGCTTTCACATTTTTCCTCCACTTCCTTCCCTTAGCACCACTTCGTTCTTCCTGGTGAAGTGCATCAGCTGCTTTCTTTAGTTCTCTTGCCTTTTTACCTAGTTCAGTTGCTTCCTGGAAAACATTTAGATGACTTTTCAGGCCACAAAAGACTGACCCAAATACATTCTTTAGAAAAGCTTGGCATGAAGACAACTAAAAAACCAGCACAATGAACCTTTATATACTGTGACCGAGTGATAACAGCCTTTGGTCGTCTGATGAATGC
>NW_010936537.1:0-318 GCF_000633955.1 Camelina sativa | reverse complement strand
TGAGAGTGAAGGAGGGTCATTAATATTGTTCCTGAAAGACATTGAGAAATCTCTCGTGGGGAACAGTGATGTGTATGCAACTTTGAAGAGCAAGCTCGAGACTTTACCGGAAAATATTGTTGTCATGGCCTCACAAACCCAGTTGGACAGCCGAAAGGAGAAAGTAAGAAACTTATCTAATCTTCTCTATTTCTCTTTTGGTATCTTTCTGTTGGTTTTGATTTGTTTATATGTATAGTTAATTAGAGGTTTAATGGTTCATTTTCAGTCCCATCCTGGAGGTTTCTTGTTTACTAAGTTTGGTGGCAACCAGACAGC
>NW_010936536.1:0-318 GCF_000633955.1 Camelina sativa | reverse complement strand
GTTTACAACAGAAGAATACTCGTTTATAATGGCTACAAATCTCGAGTCGGCTTTTCATCTCTCACAGCTTGCTCATCCTTTACTAAAAGCTTCAAGTTCAGGGAGCATCGTTTTCATTTCCTCTGTTTCTGGGGTTGTGCATACCGGTTCATCCATCTATGGAGCAACTAAAGGTATATTATATGTATGTATATATTCAAACAGCGACTGATGCATCGTGTTCTGAGACTTAATTATATAAATGTGTGTTTTAGGAGCTATGAATCAGCTGGGAAGAAACTTAGCATGCGAGTGGGCAAGTGACAACATAAGGGTTAA
>NW_010936535.1:0-318 GCF_000633955.1 Camelina sativa | reverse complement strand
GTTCAAACTCTACATTTCATAACCAGGATGCTGATTGTAATCAAAGAAACTCACATGGCAGCGCACAGTTGTTACTGGGTAGTGCTGCAGCAATCTTTTCATTTTTGTCATTCATACTCTGCTCCTTCCCTTGGAGCTGGGTAACTTGATTCGATTTTAGAGGAACAACAACAGCAGCCATATTGTCCATGCTTCCCTTCTCAAAAGCAGTATTAACCAAGCAGTGTGCCAAAGAAATTGAGCAGTATGAAGGCACTCCTGCTCCAGAGCTAGTTTGATTGTTTACTTCCCACAGACGATCACAAACTTCTTGCACCT
>NW_010936534.1:0-318 GCF_000633955.1 Camelina sativa | reverse complement strand
TCGATCTGGCTCTTCTGTAGACCAGCATCATCCATGGCCTTCTTCACTGGTCCCATGGTCTTCCTGAACAAGTCATTGTTCAGCTCCTCGAAACGAGCTCTGGTGAGTGGCTCAGAGAAATCAACACCATCAAAGAGTGACTCAATCTCTACACGGACTTGGTGCTGGCTACTAAGAGCTCTCTTTGCCCTCTCACATTCCCTTCGGAGCTTACCAAGAGCCTTGTTGTCCTTGCTGATGTCCTTCTGGTGCTTCTTCTTGATCAACTTGATGAAGTACTCCATGATCCTGTGGTCAAAGTCCTCACCTGCGCAGATC
>NW_010936533.1:0-318 GCF_000633955.1 Camelina sativa | reverse complement strand
AGCCATTTTGAGATAGCAAAAAGACGTAAACATTTTCTCTCCACACAAGAGGAGGACAGAGCCGAGGTTATCTCTATGGTGNATCTCTATGGTGGAGAAGATTGGACACAAGGTTATCTCCCTAAGAGAGGGAGGTGGAGGAGGTTGGACGCAAGGTTATCTCCCAAAGGAGGAAGGCGGAGCCAAAGTTCTCTCCATGGTGGAGCAGGTTGGACGCAATGTTCTCTCCATAAGGGATGAGGGCGGAGCCGAGATTTCCTCCATGGCGGTTATACATTATTGTGATGATACATCATTGATTACTATATTATGTAATAT
>NW_010936532.1:0-318 GCF_000633955.1 Camelina sativa | reverse complement strand
GGTGCTCGCCCAAGGAGGAGCGTGGTACTGACTTTGTCCTTTGCCTTGTTCAGGGTCAGCAGGAGTGGCCTCAGCTGGTTGGTCGACTTGCNCTGGTTGGTCGACTTGCTCATTAATCACTTGTGTGTTTGGATGAACGCTCTGTTGTCCGTCGCACTGCATGTCTTCGACGCGAGATTCACCATGCCCTGATAGTATCACAACATCCTCTGTATGCTGAAGGTCACCGTGAGCCTCATACTGCTGCTCAACCACTAGTGCAGGTAAGTGCAAGGACCGCCTTGATGATGCTCGGCTGGACGACTTGATGAAGGTACC
>NW_010936531.1:0-318 GCF_000633955.1 Camelina sativa | reverse complement strand
AGCTATAGCAAGAGGGAGTACGAGTATTTTCTGGATGTCAACGAAAAACCTTCCATTCTAAGAGCCATAGCAGTTGCTTCTATATCTTTATGCATCGCCAACCGACCATGGCGCTCACAAGTGCACCAGACTTGATCAAATATGCATAGTATCAGATTTAAGTATCATTATTTTGATTAAATTCCTAACTAAAATTATGAGAACAAAAACAATCAACCACGAGGATCACTGCTACGTAGTTTACTTTTGCCAATGAAAGAGATTCAAAAATTCATATGACGAACATTTATATCTATAAACTACAGCTGCTTCTAGGTT
>NW_010936530.1:0-318 GCF_000633955.1 Camelina sativa | reverse complement strand
GCTACATTTGGTTCCAATTGAATGAGATTCTGAGCAACAATTTCTCCAATTTCTAGGTTATTATGAATCCGACAAGCACCAAGGAGGCTACTCCAAGCTCCAGCTTTGTCGAAATCAAGAGGCATCATGTTCATGAGCTGATATGCTTCTTTAACTCTGCCAGCCCTTCCAAGCAAATCTACAACGCAAGCATAATGATCTGAGCTGGGTTCAACCCCATAGTCGTTTTTCATATTGTAGAATATCCTTAATCCTTCATCCACCATGCCTGAGTGGCTACAAGCTGCAAATACTGAGATGAATGTAACCTCGTTTGGT
>NW_010936529.1:0-318 GCF_000633955.1 Camelina sativa | reverse complement strand
GAAAGGCTAAAACAGCTTTTACTTCTTTCTGTTCTTCCTCGGCTTTACCCTCATCTGAAGCAGCGTCTAATAACGTTGATACACCGAAGTAAACCTAAATGAAGTAAAAATTGTTAATACGATTACATAGTTAGGAGGCGTTATGAATGATCCAACCCACACAGAACCAAAAACCAGGTTTGGAAACGAATCAAAATTTTCATTTGGTTTAATTAGTAAACTATTTCTACATACGAAAGTTAAGAACCTGAAACTTACACTTCATTAAAAGTTTAAAACCCTTCGAATCAAGGGTACCTTTGTATATAAAACAAAACC
>NW_010936528.1:0-318 GCF_000633955.1 Camelina sativa | reverse complement strand
AATGACCATATTAGCATAATATTTTAGCATACTTTATTTATTTGGAAAATGGTATGATACTCGATCTAGATACTAACATATTCAACCACGGATTAAGTCGACATAACATCCTCGCGTTCAGTCAGGGTTTTCCAATTGGATTACCTTGCCGGAATTGGATAGAAGTAGGGCTAGACGCGCCTTCGGCTGCGCCTTTTGCTCGAGCTCGCCGTAGGAAACTTTCCCCAAGGTTTCAAGATCCATTTTTCAGGTTCCTTTCAAGCTGTAAGGCTCGCTCTGTTCTCAAGGCTTGGTAGCTCTTCACAAAGTCCTTTTTTT
>NW_010936527.1:0-318 GCF_000633955.1 Camelina sativa | reverse complement strand
AAAGTTAATAATGGTTCAATGTAATAATTAAGGGGTGCACGTTGAATATGACGGTGGGAATCTATGCACCAGACAGAGCGTACGGTACGATAACAGCGCAAGGAAACCAGTTACCGACGGATGAGGGAGGATTCGTGTTCAATGACTGCACCGTTACGGGAAACGGCAAGGCTTTACTGGGACGAGCATGGGAACCTTACGCACGTGTCATCTTTTACCGTTCCGAGTTGAGCGACGTAATTTTGCCAATTGGTTGGGATGCTTGGAAAGCAAAAGACCAAGAGTACGTAAAATCTCTCAAATCTTCTTTTTTTTTTT
>NW_010936526.1:0-318 GCF_000633955.1 Camelina sativa | reverse complement strand
TGAGTGATCTGTTAACGAAACCGTCTTTAAATGGCATTCCTCTTCTGATTCTTGGCAACAAAATCGACAAGTCTGAAGCTCTTTCTAAGCAAGCTTTGGTTGATCAACTGTAAGTTTCTTTCCCTTCAAGTCCATTGAACAAGATCTGAATTCCAAGTATATGACTTGGATTTGTTTTGATGCAGAGGGCTTGAATCTGTAGCAGACAGAGAGGTTTGCTGTTACATGATCTCGTGTAAGGACTCGATAAACATAGATGCGGTCATCGATTGGCTCATTAAGCACTCGAGAACCGCTAAATAAAACAGCTCATCATCG
>NW_010936525.1:0-318 GCF_000633955.1 Camelina sativa | reverse complement strand
TTGGGTCTGCACCTCTCTGTAGTAAAGAAAGAAGGTGCTGCGAAGCCTGGTCATCAACAGATGTTTTCCGCTGTTTGGTCTTTTTTACTGAAGAAACACTCAAGTCTTGGTCAACTGGTGGCGGAGGTGGATGATAGCTGTCACTGACTTCTGACAGAATAGACTGCTCAAGGTCTTCACAAGTGAGAACAGGTGGAACAGCTGTTACTGGTTTACTTAACTGATCCGTGCTTTTAGTGGAATGGCCTTGAAAAGGAAAATCCGTTGATAATTCTCCCTTTGCTTTTGTATCAAAGGTTTGCAACTTATCTGCACCTT
>NW_010936524.1:0-318 GCF_000633955.1 Camelina sativa | reverse complement strand
GGCGTGGGCAAAACAGTCGATGAAATCGCCTACGCGCTCAATCAGGGTGTTGGCTGTTTCAATGTCGAATCCGAACAGGAAATGCACCGCATCGCCGACGTGGCTGAAAAACTGGGCAAACCCGCCAAGGTCTCATTGCGTGTTAATCCAGACGTGGATGCAAAAACACACCCTTACATCTCCACTGGTCTGAAAGAAAACAAATTCGGCATCAGCATGCAAGTGGCCCCGCGCGTTTATGCATTTGCCAACGCCCATCCCTTTTTGAAAGTGCACGGCATCGATTGTCACATCGGTTCGCAGTTGACCGACGCAAGC
>NW_010936523.1:0-318 GCF_000633955.1 Camelina sativa | reverse complement strand
TTACATATTCCAAATCCATATCAAAGAAATTTATCGATCTGAATTTTTGATCGAAAATCAATTTTTCAGATTGAATATACCAAAGAAAAACAAAATCTTAACCACAACCCTGAAAAGAGTTTACGATCCGACAAACATGAAACATAATCAATCTTGATCCGACGTTCGGACGATCCGAAGAACACGAAAAACAAAAACTGAGGCGACGAACACAAAAACTGAGACGACGAACACAAAAACTGAGGCGACGAACACGAAAACTGAGGCGGCAAAGAAGAGAAGTGAGGCGGCGAAGAAGAGAAGGTAGTGTAATTAGGT
>NW_010936522.1:0-318 GCF_000633955.1 Camelina sativa | reverse complement strand
TTAGTGTATCACTACATAAATTATAAAGTTTTCGATTAATTTACTATACAAAAAACTAGAAAACGCAACAAAGTACGTAGAAAATATTTATTGGAAAACGTATAATGCAATGATTTTGGTACCAAAACCACCTCGCTAAACAAAATGTTGTAGGTGAAACCGTAAATATATATATATATATATATATATTGTGACTTGCCACTACAAGAAAACATGCCATTTGCCATTCCTACTATAGTCGCTTTTTAGTCGCAAATAAGGGTTTTGCGATTACTTCGCGACTCTTTTTGATGGTCGCAAAAAAACGGTCGCAAAATA
>NW_010936521.1:0-318 GCF_000633955.1 Camelina sativa | reverse complement strand
TGACATGTGCCAATGATAACATTTAAACTTTACAGGACGCCAAAGAACATCTTTCTGCATTGGCAGATAAGCTGGGTTCATCTCTACCAGATATAAACGTAACGTTCTACGCACTCTTTGACATTTTGTTTCCTAAAGTTTATAGGCGAGTGAATGCGGGTCTTCTTTTTGATTTTTAATCCTCTTTTTGTTGTACTTGGATGCCAACTATGGTGTTTCTAAACTCAACAGTTATTGGCAAAATCAGAACGTACAACAAGTGATCCAGCTGAGCAAGGTGATGTTGTCTGCCAGGGTCGTCTATCTCATGCAGTTTTT
>NW_010936520.1:0-318 GCF_000633955.1 Camelina sativa | reverse complement strand
AGATAAAAAAAGAGAAGGAAGCTCTTATTCCTTGTTACCAAATCTCCTGCCAATGATAGGCCGAACATCATCAGCAACAGCCAATGTCTCTAAGAAGGGAAGTATCGAAATCAAACCATCATCAGTTGGATCATCGTACCAACTTTTGATAGGGATCCCATTATTTATTTGCAATCTGTATACCTGAAACAATTAACAAAGAAACGATTTGGATGATCAAGATGGGTCCATGTATACACCAAGAAAGTTCAAAAACTATAATGCGACAGATATTCTTCACACTGAAATTGATGGTTGAGACCTTTCATAAAACATAAT
>NW_010936519.1:0-318 GCF_000633955.1 Camelina sativa | reverse complement strand
ATTATCTAGTTTATTGACTAACAAGATGCATCCAGATATAAGTTACAAAAACGATCCAACACACACACACAAAACATTATCATCGGATCACATGACAAGTAGAGATTCTTGACCAGAACCGAGTTAGAACCTCCCAGAACCTTAAATTCGACGGTGGAGGTGGTAAGATTGTAATCGGATTCCTTAGGGAAACCACTAACGTATTCTTTCAATACCACTTGCTTATGATGATAGTGTTGGCCTCTCCGTCTCTCATCTTGTAGCTATCGACTTCAATCTCGTCCGATTCAATCTCCGATTGAGAGATTCGCGACAGAG
>NW_010936518.1:0-318 GCF_000633955.1 Camelina sativa | reverse complement strand
CGAGAGAAAAAATAGATTTGAAGCGGTAAACAGCTTTGTTATTCTTTTTAGGGTCAAAATATGTAACAATACAATGAATTTTACTAATTGTAAGAGTTTGGGTTGTATTTGGAGTGTTTAGACACCACATTTACCCATTTTTTGCCCAAAACAGGCTAAAACTGAGAAAACATTGATTCGAAGCTGTAAATTGATTAGTTACTGTTTCTAGGGTTAGAATGTGTGACAACCCAATGCATTTTACTAATTGTAAGATTTTGGGATGAATTTTGAGTGTTTAAACAACACTTAAACCCATTTTATCCCAAAATAGGCTTA
>NW_010936517.1:0-318 GCF_000633955.1 Camelina sativa | reverse complement strand
ATCGTCACTGGCTGTGACCCCAAGAACACACGATGGAGCTACCACAACGGTGGATCTTGGCCAGGTCTATTTTCTTTCCCTGGAGACTGATTGCATAAGACATTTCATATGCTGCTTGTTCGGTTTTGATTTCAATTTCGAGTAACTTCAGTTCGGTCCAACTTTTATGTCGTATGACCGCATTTCTTTCGTTTTTGTATATATATTTTTGTGGCAACCCTTTGATATATTCTGTTTGAAATGTTGGATAGACATGACATGTTGCGTAGTGATAAATTTGTCAATACAATCCGAATAGTTGATTCTGACCGCCTTTTT
>NW_010936516.1:0-318 GCF_000633955.1 Camelina sativa | reverse complement strand
TCAAATAAAATCACCAAAACTGAGGTGACTATGAACTAAGTCGATTTCAAAGATCCGGGAACCTCCTTGAAAACCCTAATTGTGCCCATTAAACAAAGACGAATTTCAAGAATCACAAAGTCTTCAATTGACAGAAAAGCTTGGATTTTTCGAGGTTGAAACGTAAAATCAGCGGTTCAAATTACAGAGAAAGCTTGGTATTTGAGAGCAGAGACGAGAAATTAAATAAGGAAGAGTCAATAAAAATCTTCGACAGAGAACAGGGGGAGGTGAGTAGATAAAGAAACAGATCTGAAATGTTTAGGTCTAATTGTTTTT
>NW_010936515.1:0-318 GCF_000633955.1 Camelina sativa | reverse complement strand
GTTGCAGATTAAACATAAAGACCGAGTTTTGGGTTTGATTCTTATATCACCTCTATGCAAAGCGCCCTCATGGTCTGAATGGTTTTATTACAAGGTTTATTTTTCTTCACTTCCCATCATAGTTTATATGACTGTACAAAAGGGGAGTATCACACACTTTTTTCGCATCCAGACTAATAAGCCTATGTTAAAAATTATTATGCAGGTAGTGTCAAACTTGTTGTATTACTATGGCATGTCTGGGCTGTTAAAAGATATTTTCCTCCAACGGTACTTCAGTAAGGTAATCTTTCTGGTGATTCCTTGGTGGAAACCGGC
>NW_010936514.1:0-318 GCF_000633955.1 Camelina sativa | reverse complement strand
GTTTTTGAGATAGATGATTCAAAGCTTCCGGAGAGCAGCATAACTTAGGACTCCCATTACAATACATACACTTGAATCTTAAGAATTTAAGGTTGGTCATCCCTTCAAAAGCCCTTTCACTTATACTCAATTTGTCTGTCAATCCAGATAACTCAAAGTGTATGCCTATAACACTTTTAGTACCCTGTAAATAGAACATAAAGAAAGGTATAGAACTAGAGATGGTTAGTCATCAAATATATTTAATTTTCAAAGAGTAATCTAATATATAGAAGACTAAAACTAAAACTAACCGTGTCATTAGTGAGTACTTCACAT
>NW_010936513.1:0-318 GCF_000633955.1 Camelina sativa | reverse complement strand
GGAAAAAGCTGTAGGTTGAGATGGAAGAACTATCTAAGACCAAATATCAAAAGAGGAAGCATGTCACCTCAAGAACAAGACCTCATTATCCGCATGCATAAGCTTCTTGGAAACAGGTCTTTCCTCTTTCACCATTGATCCACCCACCTTCTCGTACCTTTCTCGATTCTAACTTCTTACTCTTTTATATCAGATGGTCGTTGATCGCCGGTCGCCTTCCAGGTCGCACTGACAACGAAGTCAAGAACTACTGGAATACCCATTTAAACAAGAAATCCAGTTCCAGAAAACAGAATGCACCTGAATCAATCGGCGCCA
>NW_010936512.1:0-318 GCF_000633955.1 Camelina sativa | reverse complement strand
TTAGCTTCTTGACTTGAGATTTGCAGTCAAGCTTGTTGTTACTTTTGAATTAATGTTGGTTGTACCAAAGTAACGGTCTGCAAATTCTCCCATGCCTGGTATTACACGCGAGTCCGCATTAAGGGATGCATCGATTTCTGAAGTCACAATCTTTAGCATTGGGAATTTCTTGCAGAGCGCGTGGATACCTTGAGGTGCCTGCAGATTTTTTCTTGTGTTAGTATATAATAATTCTGATGAGTTATAGCTCGAGAAGAAACATTGACAAGAGGGTTTCTTTGGTTGATCTTTACTGCTATAAGATTGAGAAAGATGATA
>NW_010936511.1:0-318 GCF_000633955.1 Camelina sativa | reverse complement strand
TTATGCAGCTGAAAGAACAGAAGCACTGTAAAAACAAAACAAAACAAAAAAGAACATGACATGAAGTGAACCAGCACTAACCAGTGCTTCACGACCATGCTGCTCTTGAAAATGGATATTATACCTGAGGGAAGTTGGCACCCTGAGCCCAAACGCTACCATCATGACCAACGATAGCAGCAGCGGTAAGATGATGTCCCTGGCCATCACCAACATCACACATCAAATGCTCATCAATGTAAGTTTGCCACGACATCTTTCTTCTCCTTAATTAATTTTGTTGTTGTTGTGATCTCTCTGCGTTATTATGTGCAGCGT
>NW_010936510.1:0-318 GCF_000633955.1 Camelina sativa | reverse complement strand
GAATTTGTATTCAGAGTCATTCTAATATATACTTACTAACAAAAGCATCGTGTCCCACATCTTTATTTGATTGACCATGGTTTTGTCATTTTGCAACCAACATTTTTTAACCAAAAAAAAAAACAGAGATCGAAGGATCATAGAAAATATAGACACCACAGAATATATATATGGTTTTGCATACGAATATTAAATAAGAAAAGTATAGAATAATAATTATAATGTAATCTCAATATCAAATAGGTAATGGACAAGAGGCGAAGTGGGACCAAAAACGACACTTTTGGGATCACGGTCTTTACTTTTGCTTCACTTCTA
>NW_010936509.1:0-318 GCF_000633955.1 Camelina sativa | reverse complement strand
TTGGATACACTTTGCTTTTGGCTTTGCTTTATTAGGTCGTTTGTCTTCCTTGTTTAAGGTCTTGTTTTCTTTAGGTTGTTTCTAGTCTAGCGTGCATCATATTTTGTTTGTTCTTTTGTTAGTTGGTTTCAATTATTGCATGTGCGTTGTCCATCTTTTATCTAGGTTGTTAGCCTGCATTTTCGTTCATCTTGTTAGCATTGTGTTTACATTATTGTTCATATTTGCTTGTTTGTAGTTTGAATTTTAGCTAGAGTTTGCCTAGGTTTGGTATTTGGTCATAAAGCAGTTTTTGTCTTTTAGTGTTTTGCTTTTGCT
>NW_010936508.1:0-318 GCF_000633955.1 Camelina sativa | reverse complement strand
AACTACGAATGATGAATTTCCTGTCCCACGAGTTGTGAGAAAAGTGTACACGGTGAAAAACAAGAAGGAAAGGAGAGAAGACGATCAATCAGAGGATCTTTCTTTATGTGAGATGAAAGATGCGACTAAGGGAAAAGAGAAGAGTAGTTTGGCTAAAGTAGCAGTGAAATCAGCAATCAAGGTTGAAAAGATGAAGAGTGTGGATGTTTTAGATGGTTCCAAGGAAGAGAAGCAGAAGAAGGTTCCGAAAGTTGGTAAAAAAAAAAGAAAGTGAATGTCGACATGGATGAGGTTGAAGATGTAACTGAGAAAGTCATA
>NW_010936507.1:0-318 GCF_000633955.1 Camelina sativa | reverse complement strand
CTATGAGCCCATCTTGCCCAAAACTCCATACCAACCTGAATCCAATTCAAATAAAAAAAATCTCAGCCAAAACTTGTTTATGTATGAATCAGGGGATGGATGAGAGATATTGATACACACTTACAGCAGCACCAACAGAGAGAGCAAATGTACCAAACATCTCCAACATTGAGATCTCACCTCCCTAAATTTCGCAAACCAAACCATTGTGAGATTTTTTTTTTCTGAAATCGAATCAAAATAGCTAAGAAACGAGAATTTTGGTTTGTTATACCTCCATTTGCCAAGAGAATCTGTAGTAAACAGCCATAACAGCCA
>NW_010936506.1:0-318 GCF_000633955.1 Camelina sativa | reverse complement strand
CGAAACGGGGACCAATCCACAAGGGCAAAAAAAGAATGAACTGTGTTTTATGGTTCCTTCAATAACAATCCTGGAAAATCAAACAGGTTTCTAATACCTGTAAGATGATCCAGACTGTGGCGGTGCTGGTGGGAGCCTGTTTGGCGTGGTGCGACGGGAGCTGCCACCAGATCCAGAAGAATCCTCACCGTTCTGTGCTGGATCACTGTAACGACGGCTATGGCCGCCAGATCCATATCTTTTCAATGAGTCAGGTCCACTAGCAGCTGCGTTAAACGCATTCATCCAGTCCTCTCCTGAAGCCCCGCCATTGGTTCT
>NW_010936505.1:0-318 GCF_000633955.1 Camelina sativa | reverse complement strand
TTCTTTTCATGTTTATTCAATATTTAAATTTTGTGTTGATTATGTTTTAAAACCTAATAAAACTTGTTGTATCTCTAAAATTAGAGCAATTTTTCTGGATCTTTCAATCCTTTATGAACCAATTTCCCATAATGTAATGGAAAAGTTGAGTTCATTTTAAGAATATTGATATGGATTTAGTAACTCATTACGAGAAACTAAATTTTATAACGAAATCTAGTATTGAGGATGAAAAGTTTCTCCATAAAAGAAATAAAAACAACTTAAGTATAATGTTAATAATTATGATAACTTTTAGCAATATTAAATGTTTATTTC
>NW_010936504.1:0-318 GCF_000633955.1 Camelina sativa | reverse complement strand
TACACATCAACAAGCATCTGAGGATCTTTACAGACTTTCTCAAGCATTCTGCATTAAAGATATATAAATGAAATTCAAAGCCAAAAGATAGTAGATTCACTTGCTTATGTATTCAAAGCAAAATATATCTGACCACAAGAATAATATTGTACCTAAGAACACCCATCTTTTGGTCATTGGGACACTCGGAGCTGTCTAATGATCTTAAGACGATGATGGGGAAAAATATACCAATTTCACCCTGGAAATAAGATTTAGAATTATAAAAAGTACGGTAAAAGGTAAAAATCCCCACAGAGAAGAAATTTTAAACTGGAG
>NW_010936503.1:0-318 GCF_000633955.1 Camelina sativa | reverse complement strand
TCTTAGACGATATCACAGGGAATGGTTTTACCTGACCAGAATGTTTTTTCACTTTTATGGACTTTGCTGTGTTTTGTTTCTGAAGCCAGTTGCTCCATTTCTTGAAATACGCTCTTTTTAAATTCGTTTTCAATCCCTATATTATCTAAGATAATCACTTATCATTCACTATATCTTTATTTGGAAGTGACAGTTATAAGCTGTTTCTATTCTCTATTTGCTGCTTCAACCTAGATTGAGTTGACTGACTTGTATTGATTTCTTCTCTCTTTTCAGGTGATTGATAAAGTACAGGAGGAGAAAACCCGCACAGGTATA
>NW_010936502.1:0-318 GCF_000633955.1 Camelina sativa | reverse complement strand
GTGTTCGTCGTCTCAAACTTAGGGAGATGAATATTTTCATCGTTCATCAGGTACACGATCGGACCATGAAACCCGGAAAACCCAGTTAGAGACTGTCTTCTTCCTCAAACTCTTGAGCCTTTCATGGCTGCTTCTTGATATCATTCGTCCACAGTCTGTGGACTCTACGAAAGTTTTGAGCCTCTTCAAGGCCAAATCGAGTGTATCCTCGCTCATATTAGCGAAACAAACCCTAAACCAACCCGGTTCGGTGCAGTGACACGACGAACCAGGCGAGATGTTTAGTTTCACGTTGTAAACAATCTTTTTCCAGAGCTC
>NW_010936501.1:0-318 GCF_000633955.1 Camelina sativa | reverse complement strand
ACATATTCAGAGTGAGATAGAACCGGGTGATAGTCTGGATTCACAAGAGCAAGCTGTGAAGGTCGAGACACAACAAAACGTGGACACAAGTACAAACATGCATGCAACTGCAGGTCAACCTGCAGTTTCCACAGAACCAGAGTTACGGAGATCTGAACGGGTGAGGATTAAACCAAAATATCTTCAAGACTTTGTGTTACTTGCTGAAGAAGAAGGAGAGTACCTGCTTTCGTGCATTAACAATGAGCCTGCTAATTTTTATCAAGCCAGCGAGTCCAAAGAATGGATAAAAGCTTGTGAAGAAGAAATAGGATCAAT
>NW_010936500.1:0-318 GCF_000633955.1 Camelina sativa | reverse complement strand
TTTTATCCAAACTCTTTACACAAATATATAGTTTACAATAATCAACCGTGCTATAGCAAAATAAAAATGTAACATATTTCAATCTGTTATAACTTGTATATATTCGTAAATATTCCCCCGCGCTGTAGCGCGGATCCGATCCTAGTTATATTGTATTTTATTAATTTTTAGAAGATTTAAGGTGATTTTTTAAAAATACAAATCACAAACATTGGAAAAATATTACGTATGAAGATTTTAAATACAGCCCAACGGTTACTAAGGGAAAACTAAAAAGAAAATGGCTTCGCCCGGGTTCGAACCGGAGACCTTCAGTGT
>NW_010936499.1:0-318 GCF_000633955.1 Camelina sativa | reverse complement strand
GGTTTCTTATTTGGAGCGGAGTAGCCTAATTCCGATCACCTCAAGCAAACGGTAATGCCGTAATGGTAACTTCGACGTACGCTTTAAGAAGATGACGAAAACGTGGTTCTCTTCATTGAGAAATAATACTTAAAGTTTAGCAACATTTAGAATCTAAACAATCTCAAACACACGATGCACTTGATGTAAAAAAGTTTTTTTTTGCAAATAAATTTTACATTTTATTCAAAGAAAAGAAAAAAAATATTTTTATTAAATGAAAAAAATGTGAACAATCGGATGATTAAAACACCATATTTCTCCAAGAGCTATTCTAAA
>NW_010936498.1:0-319 GCF_000633955.1 Camelina sativa | reverse complement strand
TGTCTTTAACAGAATATATTATTTCTTGCTATGGAGCCCGTAAAGGAATTGTAGATACTGCTGTACGCACATCAGATGCTGGAAATCTTACGCGTCGACTTGTTGAAGTAGTTCAACATATTGTTGTACGTAGAACAAATTGTGGGACTATCCAAGGGATTTCTGTGAGTCCTCGAAATAAAAATCGGATGATGTCAGAAAGAATTTTTATCCAAACATTAATTGGTCGTGTCTTAGCAGACGATATATATATATAGGTTCCTGATGTGTCTCCTTTCAAAATCAAGATCTTGGGATTGGACTTGTCAATCGATTAATA
>NW_010936497.1:0-319 GCF_000633955.1 Camelina sativa | reverse complement strand
GCAATCAGATATCATCGTTGGCCAATAATGACCGTGCTTCTTGATTCGTAGTGCTAAGGCTCGGCCACCTGAGTGATTTCCTCCAGATCCTTCGTGAGTCTCCAACATAACGTGCTCAGTGTCGTCGCCATGTATGCAAAGCAGAAGGGCTCCTACCGCCGTCCATCGAAGCAAATGATCTTTCATTAAGGTATAGCGAGCAGCCTTGGCTTTTAATCTCCGCCTTGCCCATTTGTCTGTTGGCACGTCGCCATCGGCTAGATATGCACGGGTTTCGACTCGCCAATCTGTTGCGTCGGTGTCAGATGCTGGTTCGCAT
>NW_010936496.1:0-319 GCF_000633955.1 Camelina sativa | reverse complement strand
GCATCAGCCACAGCAATACCGATATCCGCTTTCTTCAATGCGGGAGCATCGTTGACACCATCACCCGTCATGCCAACAATGTGCTTCCTCTCCTGCAGCTTTTTCACAATTTCATATTTGTGCTCTGCAATCAGAAAACATAAGAAGCTTGGATCAATATAACAAACTTTTATAATGAACATATGATAAGGTTTAAAACTGAAAGCAAGTTATAACCTGGAAAGACGCCGGCAAACCCATCAGCCTTCTCAATCAACTCCTCAACAGGAATGGATGCAATGTTCGAGTCCTTGTCAGTACCGAGAAGAGCAGCAGATGG
>NW_010936495.1:0-319 GCF_000633955.1 Camelina sativa | reverse complement strand
GTGTCGGAAATATATAGGCACAGAGAAATATTTTTCTTTTGAGACTTAAAATGACTCAACTACCATCAACGTTATTTTAAAGTGAATCATTATTGTGTATACGTCTTGGTTAATTAGACTTATGGAACGCTTTTAGGACACGCTTCCGATTCGATTAACCGATTAAGGAACCCATCATAAGTGTGATTTTTAAAAAATAGTGTACAATATACTATCATAATATTTACTATTTCTGATTTTATAAAATTTCATGCTTATATAACTATATATGTTGTGTGTGTTGTGTATACATATGATATGAATGTTCGATTTGACTAAT
>NW_010936494.1:0-319 GCF_000633955.1 Camelina sativa | reverse complement strand
GTTCAGCACCATTTGTTTGGGAATCATAAATTCGTAATTTAGATACATGCTTGTGTAAGGGAATCGTAGCAGATTGATTAACCGATGGAAGAAGGCCCCAGTCACCTACTTGCCAATTGGCATGGGTGAAACATGACAACAATGTCAAATTACTTGGGTTCTGCTCCTCAGGTGGGGAAACAGAAGAATCTGGACCAAAGCCAGCTGAGGCAATCCAGTAGACAAAAATAGATCCAGCAGTAACTTTGGTCACAGTACCTTCTAACCGATTGGGCTTCCACAGTCCAGATAACCACCTGGAATTCTTAAAGATCGAAGA
>NW_010936493.1:0-319 GCF_000633955.1 Camelina sativa | reverse complement strand
GAATATAATCTATAGTTTTTATATACGTACGTTAAAGTTTAATTTAAAATTGGAAACAGTCTTGGTTGCATATTTTAAGTTTAAGAATTCTGATCGTTTCTCGTTTCTTTCTTTCTCTCGACTTTCTCTGGAAAATAAATGCTGCGATTTCGGTCATCTATCGTCTGGGTCATGAAATTGGAAGAGTAATGGCTATGAACCTAACGTGGGATTTCCATCTGCTCTCTTCCTCCTCTCTCTCTCTCTCCCTCATCGAATTTCTGGTTGGGTATAATTTCTAGTTTGAAGAAGATTCCGGAGATGCAAGCAGTTCAAATAT
>NW_010936492.1:0-319 GCF_000633955.1 Camelina sativa | reverse complement strand
AAAACCAACTTTTTAGATATCCTCTTCTTCTCTGTTAGCTAGAAAGAGTCGAATAATAGCACTGTTGGTTTTGAAAATGTAAAGCTTCATTTGTAAATCTTGTTGATAGATACTCTAATGTGATTAACAGGCTATCGAAGCATTAGACGTGAATCGAGTATGCACAGACTATTGGGATTCCAGGCCTTATTCGCGACCACAAGTTCAGTTCCCTGCAAATCCTCTTCCCAGAGAAGTCAACACAAGTGTCAGATCATTGGGTGTAGGAAATGTTCAGAATGCCCCCCAACACCGGTTATTACCTACCGGAACAAACTCT
>NW_010936491.1:0-319 GCF_000633955.1 Camelina sativa | reverse complement strand
AATAAAAAATATTATTGCTCTGATGCTTTCTGGATTTTGTTGAATGACTCTTTTTTATTTTACCCAAATAAAATATTATTGCACTGAGAAATATTAATTCATGTATAAAATATTATTACGCAAATAAAAAATATTAATTCAAAGTTTGTGTTTTAATTTTATTTTTAGATAAATGTCATAGAAGTGTGGTTGTAATATTTGGTGTTGTTGCTCATTGCTCATTGCTAATTACTCCAGTATCATGTAAGATCAAGATCATCAATCCATCTTTTAATTAATTATATTTATATTTAAAACAAACATATGTTCCGTTTTGATT
>NW_010936490.1:0-319 GCF_000633955.1 Camelina sativa | reverse complement strand
CCGTAATAGTAAGGAGAAGGCATGATGGTTGCTCCTGATGATGATGGTGATGTTGCTCCCCCTCCATATAGTTGCTGTTGCTGCTGATAGTACTGAGCTTGCTGCAACTGTGTGTTGTACAGTGCCTGCTGCATGTATATATGATCATCATAATGGATGTCTATGTTTACAACAAACATGCATGTGCTAGTGTTTTTCATGCATTATGTAAGTGGTCGACATGTGCAAGATACGTTTTGTACGTAAAATCTATTATTAATTTCATATCTTGCACTTCATGATTAAATTCGGTTTTGCTTTTCATGCTGCGTATGTATAT
>NW_010936489.1:0-319 GCF_000633955.1 Camelina sativa | reverse complement strand
CAGACTCTTTGATTACTGATTCTTCTAAAATGATGCGGAACTCGTCTTCCAAGAAAGCCATTGCACGTTGCTGAATGGATCCCGCATGGTTGATCAAGGGCTCATGATGTTCCAGACAGGACTTGGTGTTGAGCAAAAGCCCCATTAGCTTTGAGACACGATCCACTGCCTCCAAAAGCGAAGAAACCTCTTCGGGATCTTGGTACCAGACCGTCTTAGGGTCACCAGTGTCATATTTGGAGAGTTTCTCCTCAAAAAGATCTAAGAACTTGCCAACAAACTGTGGGATCTGAAAATAACCTTCCTCTCCTTTCTCCTC
>NW_010936488.1:0-319 GCF_000633955.1 Camelina sativa | reverse complement strand
ATGTTGGAGGTCTCTAGAGAAGAAGCAGAACGGAAAAGGATGCTTGATGAAAGAGCAAATTACAGGTTTGATTTAAATCTTAATTTTGGATACAGTATGTTCATACTTTGTTTCTCACTTGTAAGAGCATATGATAGAAAATTTCTGCACCACGTAGCTTTCTCTGGTTGTGGTTATGCTGATACAACAATGGAAATCGTTGTTTCTGTTATGCTCAGTCTATCTTTCAAATTATTTGGTGAGTTTATTTTGTTTCCATTTCTCAGACACAGGCAAGCATTGTTGGAAGCTTATGATCAACAATGCGACGAAGCAACAA
>NW_010936487.1:0-319 GCF_000633955.1 Camelina sativa | reverse complement strand
ACGATAAATGTAGTTGCATCTCTCAATCAAAGATTTGAGGCATTTTTATTATTTAGAATTTTATCTTTTGTTTGCTGAAGAATCGAAACCGCATACCTTGAGCCATTGGTGAAAAATAATTTACGTACGTTGTATGTTATGTATTTTAATCTATAGGAAATTATGTTTTTAAACCTTCCTTCTTGTTAGTTGTTATTTAATACTGTTTGTGTTCTTGTTGTTTTTCTTTTTTTCGTTGAAAATTTTCAATTCTATTTACAATACAATACGTGAAAATATGCATTTGGTTATTCGTAGTAGAAACGAAAATGTCACAATG
>NW_010936486.1:0-319 GCF_000633955.1 Camelina sativa | reverse complement strand
TTATGTCCCTAATTCCGGAGATGGCTTAAAAAGACTGGTACTCCTCATATTTACTGGTTTCTATGGTTGACAGATTATTCGTTTTCTTTTAATTTTAACGAATGGATCCTGTGGGTTTTCAAGTCATACAGGATCGAAGAATGGGATCGAACCCTCAGCAATTACATCAAAGTATGATACTTTCTAGTGGAATTTCTTTATTTTTTTGTATGTGTTACACAAGCTTAATGAACCTTTTGCATTTACAGGAGCTGGAGAAGTCTAAGCCTGTGATCTTGACGGGTGATCTAAATTGTGCTCATGAGGAAATAGACATCTT
>NW_010936485.1:0-319 GCF_000633955.1 Camelina sativa | reverse complement strand
ATTGTACTTTTAACATGTTATGTTTTGGAATGAATTATGTTATGTTACGGAAATATGAAAATTCCTAAAATATGTCTGAAAGAATAATTATTAAACCAGAACCAACCGGTTTGTTAGGTCATTTGGTTGATGGTTTGTATCATCTTTTACTAACTTAAAAAATTTTGATTTGATAGTTTATAGGTTTTTATCATTTTTACTGATTATATAAATTTGATAATTTACGGGCTTAATAAAAATTTAACTACGGGTTAAAAATTTTAATTCATTACGAGACAGGTCTATGGCAATGTGTTTGACCAACTTGACAATTTGGGTC
>NW_010936484.1:0-319 GCF_000633955.1 Camelina sativa | reverse complement strand
TCAATTTGAATCCATCTTCACTCACTCCATTGATTTTTGTGAGTCCAAATATTCTGTCAAACTCATCAAGGTGATCTAGTGGATTNTCTAGTGGATTCTCCATTGGCAACCCATGAAATTTGTTGGCTTGTATCATGGAGAACAATCCACTTTTGATCTCAAAGTTATTGTTTGCTACTGAAGGGGGCACAATTCCAGCCCTTTGGTTGTGGGTATTGGGTGCATCTCCTGCACCAATGTGCCTTAGTCTCTGCTCATGGATAGTTGGTTGATCCATGATGTCTTGATCTTCTTGTTGTTGAACTACTCTTCTTTGCTT
>NW_010936483.1:0-319 GCF_000633955.1 Camelina sativa | reverse complement strand
CTTGCAATCATCGAAAAAGCCCGCTTTGTTCTTGCATTAGAGGGTTTAAGCCAAAGAACCTTAGAGAGTGGAACAATGGAAACTGGACTGGTGGATGCATAAGAAAGGTCATTTTGCAGTGTGAAAGACAGAACAATAATGGGAGTGCTGATTGGTTTTTGACGCTGCAGCGAATGAAATTGCCTGACTTTGCAAGCAGATCTGAAGTCAGCGAACCAGAATGCTTAAAGACTTGTTTGCAGACATGTTCTTGTATAGCTTTTGCTCATGGCTTAGGATATGGCTGTATGATTTGGAATGGAAGCTTAGTTGATTCACA
>NW_010936482.1:0-319 GCF_000633955.1 Camelina sativa | reverse complement strand
TGTGGAGTAAGTATCGAAGACAACCAATGCTTCGTCTATACTCCTTCGCGTCAATATTTCGCTCATGTTGTGCTTTAGATAACTTCAAGCCAGCATCCATGGGTATATGAACAGAGTTACACTGTTCCATTCCAGCTTCAATTAAAATCTTATTCGCATATCTCTCTTGGCTCAAGGTAATGCCATTTGCGTGTTGCAGAACTTCGATTCCAAGGTAGTAAGTGAGCTTTCCTAAGTCGCTCATCTCAAATCTTGATGCCATATCTCTTTTGAAATCAAGTATCATGTTTAGGTTAGAGCCACTTACAAGTAGATCGTC
>NW_010936481.1:0-319 GCF_000633955.1 Camelina sativa | reverse complement strand
AGTTGTTTGAGATGGGGCAGGTTATCGACCAACACACGTTATTATGATATCATCTATGTAAATTGCGGAGTGTGGTGGGTGGCCAAATCTATATGTCAAATCCTCTAGGTGTATCGTCGGTTCCCTTATGTGTTGCGTTTCACCTCGCCACGTATATTTCATTAGATAATTAAATTACTATGTAATGAAGATGTTAATTAACGTGTATGCTAATATCTGTCGTTTTGGTCGTTTTGCTCCTTTTATTCCAAAAATATCTATTAGATGTCGTATTGCTCCTTATATTCCGAAAAAGTCTAAAATGGCAATTCCCTAGCTT
>NW_010936480.1:0-319 GCF_000633955.1 Camelina sativa | reverse complement strand
TTCCATACATCATTCAACCACCACACCACAAAAATAGTCAGTTTCAACTATCAAGTATAAAAGTAATGGGGAGATCGAACGCTATAAGGCGCGTCTTGTAGCTCGGGGATTCACGCAAACGTATGGGGAGGACCTCGATTGGGAGCTGTGGCAAATGGATGTTAAGAATGCCTTCTTACAAGGAGAACTTGAAGACGAAGTATACATGCGGCGACCACCAGGTTTAGAAGAAAACCATCGCTCCGGGAAAGGTCTTAAAGCTCAACAAAGCAATTTATGGCTTGAAACAGTCTCCAAGGGCATGGTACCATAAGCTAAG
>NW_010936479.1:0-319 GCF_000633955.1 Camelina sativa | reverse complement strand
TGATGGCGGCCAATAACAGATCCGATCACGGATCAGACGAAAACACACGCCTTTACAACCCTTACCAAAACTACGAAGTCCCAATCAACAAATCTCAGTACCTTTACAAGCTTCCTACATCCCCTGAGTTTCTCTTCACGGAGGAGGCTTTGAGGCAGCGTAGATCTTGGGGTGAGAATCTCACTTTCTACACCGGAACAGCTTACCTCGGCGGCTCCGTTGCTGGAGCTTCTTTGGGAGTTATCACTGGAGTCAAAAGCTTCGAATCTGGCGACACGACTAAGCTCAAAATCAACAGGATCTTGAACTCTTCTGGTCA
>NW_010936478.1:0-319 GCF_000633955.1 Camelina sativa | reverse complement strand
GGTTATGTGTAAAATATGAACTCGGGATAGTTATCGTGAGTCACTCCAAATAAATGAGGTATACTAAACGAATTTTCTATAAGGAAATACGGATTTTACAGGAGAAACAAGCATCATTGAAGAGACAGAGGTTAAGTTATGGTTTTAGGATTTTATTACTTTAGGAGGGTACGAGGGCAAGAATCTGGTTTCTTATGATTCCCATGCACTTCTGAATCTCTGTATAGATCGGAAGGTTCTGAGAGCAGCAAGGCTGTAAACTCGCCACCGCCGAGTCCAGAACCTGGGCAACTTCACTTGGTGGGAATTGCCTCTCCGT
>NW_010936477.1:0-319 GCF_000633955.1 Camelina sativa | reverse complement strand
CTATGAATGTATACGACTGGAAAAACATACCTTCCATAGCAGCTCAGGCATGTCAAGAGCTGGCTGGGATATTGCAAGTTCAAAAATAGCTCTAGCTCTTTCTGTTTCAACAAGAGACCTCTCTAATTCAGCATACTTGCTCCAGGCATAGCAATTCTCAGGGGACCACTCAAGGTACCGTTCATATAACTTTCTACACCTATTCATGTTTCCCAACTGAAGCTCGATCTCAATGTATTTCTTGAAGATCTATTTGCAGGAAAAGAAATCACCACAGTAAGTTAAGTAAAACCATGTGTGCTTAAAAGGAGAGGAATAA
>NW_010936476.1:0-319 GCF_000633955.1 Camelina sativa | reverse complement strand
GCGTTAAAAATGCATGTAACAGATTTTGACAACATCCACTATCATTAAATCTAAAAAACCAATTTATCGTCTTTATATCTATCAATATTTCTACATACAGTATATAGAGTTTGGCAAGTTCACACTACTAGCTTCTGTGAACATAAGAAAGCCAACATTATTGGAACTAAAAACATAATGCTTGCGGAACATAACACTTTATAATTTTGCAGAGTTGTTATTCGTTCAACACGGTAATTGAAAATAAAAAATATAACACATTATAAATCAAATTATTGACCTTTTGGGGTTTGGTCGTTAACTTGATCGATGTCTTCCA
>NW_010936475.1:0-319 GCF_000633955.1 Camelina sativa | reverse complement strand
TTGTAGCAGAGTGGTTCATGCGTTTCAGCAATAGAGAAATCGGTAATCTCAAGATTCCCAGCTTAGCTATAGCACATTAAGAAACGTTAGATGTTAAAAACAACTGAACTTGATGTACCACATTGAGCTCTACCATGAAATAGTTCTTATCATTCTTGATTCGCTCATGTCTTATGTATTGATTTGTAATGATGTCTTTTTATCCAGACCGCTCGAGAATGCCTCTAAATCATGCTGAGATGATAACTGCATCAACACATGTTTGCAAGTAAGTTAATGGTCTAGGGTGTATACTCTTCTGATTTATGGTCCTTTAAGT
>NW_010936474.1:0-319 GCF_000633955.1 Camelina sativa | reverse complement strand
TCTAGGAAAAGAATCTGCCTCAACAACAACAACCCCTTAAATCTTAGGATAACATGGGGTTGTCGTCTCTGATTGTATCTAATAATAAGAAGCATTTTGTAGTTTTGTTCACAGGTTTAGTATTAATCTTCAAGATAGCTTTAATTACAGCTGCTAATGAGGATAGCCAGGTATGTTATCAAATTTTTGCTCTTTTTATTCGACAGAATTGCGAATAATTTTCGGTATTTTAGATTCTTATCGCAATATTACTTTTTTCGATGATGTTTATATTTAGATTTACACTGTGCATTTGGGTAAGAGGCAACATGATGATCCT
>NW_010936473.1:0-319 GCF_000633955.1 Camelina sativa | reverse complement strand
ATGAACTCCTTTCTGTGGTACTAATCTTGTTATGCAACCAACCTACACCAAAACGAATGTATTATAAATTAACTGAATCTGTATGCTCAAGACTCTCTCAGCATTCGCGGAAACATGAAATTACCAGCGGCCGTTTTGACTCGGCTGAAGAAAGTCCAAGTTGCTTTCTAAGGGCGTATTTGTTTTCTTCTTTCCCTTGTAGATCTTTAACATTGAACTGAGCCTTGAGGAAAGGGTCGGTGGCAGGATTCCATGAATCCGTGTCAATGCCATTAAGGATTCCGATGAATTTCTTGGAGTGAAGATTAAGCGTTGAATG
>NW_010936472.1:0-319 GCF_000633955.1 Camelina sativa | reverse complement strand
AATGCTACACTTGTTCTGCCAAAGTTTGAAGTAGCTGCATACTGGAACGAGTCAAGGTACTCCCGGTTTTTCTTGAGATCAAGGCTTAGATTGTTCATTGTTGATTTGATCAAGGAAGATAAGTAATCAGTGATAATTATTTGTGCAGTGGATTTGCAGATGTATTTGATGTAGACTACTTTATTCAAAAGATGAGTGGTTGTATTGAAGTTGTAAAAGAATTGCCAAAAGATATTGCATCAAAAGAACCATTCAAAGTAGACTGTAGCAAAAGGAAGGGTCAATTTGATTACATTGAGAGTGTTCTTCCATCTTTGTT
>NW_010936471.1:0-319 GCF_000633955.1 Camelina sativa | reverse complement strand
ATGAGACTGTTACAGTTGGCACAGGACAGGTTGCACAGAACAATGATAGGCCACGACGCCAAGCTAAAGCTCCAGGTTACTTATCTGACTATCATTGTAACCTTACAAACACTTCTTTTTCTAATTTGACTTCTCTTGATCTTTCAACATCTGATTCCTCTTCTTCTTCTGTTGTTGCTTTATGCAATCTTACTCAGCTTTCTGATAATCTCTCTTCTTCGGATCCACTTGTTGTTTACCCTCTTGATTCTGTTCTTACCTATTCTAAATTGAGTCCTTCCTATCAATTTTTTGTTCTTTCTTGCTCAATTGAATCGGA
>NW_010936470.1:0-319 GCF_000633955.1 Camelina sativa | reverse complement strand
TATTTATTAAAACAAGAGAAGAGAGTATTTACCTGTTTTAAGCCAATAATTTTGTCATTCTCCATAACCTTATCCCACTCAAATCTCTCAGCAATGCCACTAAGCAAAGCAGCTACTTGTTCATATTTCATAGGGCACAAAGTCTTCACCTCGAAACCCAATTTCTCGTTTTCTGTACCTATCCTGTATCCAAGAGATAAAACGATACAAAAATGAGTTAGAACAAATAAGTAGTTTGAGAGAACATACGAGATGATGATACTAATTAGTGGTACCTCCACATTTCCTTTGGTTTGCATCCAGAAGCAAAAAAGGCAAT
>NW_010936469.1:0-319 GCF_000633955.1 Camelina sativa | reverse complement strand
CTGATAAAGAGTTACAAAAGATGCGCGGTGAAAATCATAGATCTTGGGAGCAGTTGTTTCCGGTCTGACAACTTGTGTTTGTATGTACAATCACGTTCCTATAGAGCTCCTGAAGTGATTCTTGGGCTTCCATATGATGAAAAGATTGATATGTGGTCACTTGGGTGTATTTTAGCAGAGCTTTGCTCTAGTGAGGTACTGTCTGGTTTCCATCTATATGTTTTATCCTACATACCAAAGAAACTAGTAACACAAATGTAACAAAGTGTGTATGTGTGTGTGTGCATCAGGTTCTGTTTCCAAACGAAGCAGTAGCGAT
>NW_010936468.1:0-319 GCF_000633955.1 Camelina sativa | reverse complement strand
GGAGCAGATGTCTACTGTGATGGAGGTTACACAATCACAAGATCCTGAAACTCGTAGTGAGAATAATGTCGAATTTTGAAAACTGTAATTAATGCATTAATGGAAAAACTCCAGAATTATGTTTTATGGTTAAACTTACAATTATGGTTATGTTACATGATTAGATGAAAATTAATTAGTATGTGAATATGTATGTTATGTTTGTGGAATAAACATAGATTAGCTAATATATATCTAGTATGCATGCCCATGTCTTTTTGCCCAAAAGAACTAATTGGTGGGTTTATGGCTTTACTTGCAACTGTAACGGTCAGTCATT
>NW_010936467.1:0-319 GCF_000633955.1 Camelina sativa | reverse complement strand
TATAAATGCCTGAATGCCTAGGAAAAGCAAAAATCACCTTGTCAGATATATTCTGGTAAAAGCATGGATATCACAACAAAAGTTAGAAACAAACTTCCAAGTTTGGCATGTCTTTGATATCAAAATTAACAAAGTGATTGGTTTTGGGTAACATTATATATATTAAAGAAACTCTTGCTTCTATCTTATTGTCATCAGACAGAGACAGCAACCAAACCAAAGACAAAAAAAGAGTGATGCAAATAATAAATAAGAGACGTCAACTTGCCTGAAGGTGACAACGGTTGTCATTTGGTCCAGAAGGCAACCGTGGATAGAG
>NW_010936466.1:0-319 GCF_000633955.1 Camelina sativa | reverse complement strand
GAGTCATTTTGTGGTGTTGAATCTGCAACGTCGAGACGTGATGTTGATGACGTAGGTAATTCCAGATCAAAGAAATCATGCTCTCCATCTACCAAACGAGGCTGAACAGATGGAGATGAATAAGAGGAAGACGTGTGTTGTGTTGCAGAAAATGGGAACATCATTTCACAAAAAATGACATCTCGTGAAACAGAGACAACACCTGTTTCAATGTTATAGACTCTCCAACCTTTCTTAGCAAAAGGATAACCCAAAAAAATAGATGGATTACTGCGAGAGACAAACTTATCACCACCAGTTTTCTGATTGTGAACATAGC
>NW_010936465.1:0-319 GCF_000633955.1 Camelina sativa | reverse complement strand
CTCACTATCTTGATCATTGCCATACAAATCCACATCCATTTCTGATCATCTTGTAGTTTATATAACAAAGGCAGCTTCTTTGGTTTGAAGCTTCACCTTTCTCTATTTATTTTTCTTTCTTTTTGTTGCTAAAATCTCTGATTCTTCGCTCATAGGGTCTCAAGCAGGGTGATCATAAAAGAGTTGTATACAAATAAAATAATCGGTAATTTTGTTTTTCCACAATTCAATTTCAGCTCAAATCATACATCAAATGCTGATCTCTCTTGTGGCTTCAACATGTAACAATGCAATATAAAGCATCTTCTTTTTGCTACAA
>NW_010936464.1:0-319 GCF_000633955.1 Camelina sativa | reverse complement strand
CCATCAAAGAGCTCATCAGCGGCAGAGAAAGAAGTTTTCGCCAATTGACCACTGAAATTGAACTCGAAATCGTCTTCGAAATCGCTGGCTGATCTCTTCTTGGGAGTTCTTGGTTTGTCATCCCAATCAAAAGGTATGTTGGAGGAAGTGGAAGGAGAAGGGCTTGTGGGTGCACTAAAGAAGAAAACATTGTTGTTGCCAAATCGAGTTGGGCTTGAAGGAGCTGTTATGTATGGAGACGAAGTTGTGCTGTCGAAATTGAGTTCTGCTGCTGCTACTGCCACTTCTATCTCCATTAATGGGTGTTCTTCTTTGGATG
>NW_010936463.1:0-319 GCF_000633955.1 Camelina sativa | reverse complement strand
TCTTTAACTTCGCGGCGGGTCCAGCAACTTTGCCTGAGAACGTTCTCCTAAAAGCTCAGGCGGATCTATACAACTGGCGTGGATCTGGGATGAGTGTGATGGAGATGAGTCATAGAGGCAAAGAGTTTCTCTCTATTATACAAAAAGCTGAATCTGATCTTCGTCAGCTCTGGGAGATTCCTCAGGAATATTCCGTTTTGTTCTTACAAGGTGGTGCCACTACTCAATTCGCTGCTTTGCCTCTCAATCTCTGCAAACCTGATGATACTGTCGATTTCGTTGTTACTGGTTCGTGGGGAGATAAAGCTGCAAAGGAAGC
>NW_010936462.1:0-319 GCF_000633955.1 Camelina sativa | reverse complement strand
ACACTGTAGGAGAAAAATTAGGTGCCTCATACGGCTTTGCTTTCACAGGCATGCTAGCTTGCTTTTGCAAAACTCGGTTTCTATCAGCTTGTTTCCATGGAGCTGGTTCAATGGGGAATCTTGTATTTGATAGAGGTTTCATAACAAAGTCAGAGTTTCTCCATCTTGGAGAAGCCGGGTCCTTCCCCAAGCTTCTTGGTGAGCTAGGAGAAAAACGGATAGCACGGTTCAGATTTTTCTCCCTCAATGATCTTGAAAATGGATCGTCGTTTTGATCAGAGGTGCTGGTTTTGTTCAAACCAAACTGATGAATGTCTCT
>NW_010936461.1:0-319 GCF_000633955.1 Camelina sativa | reverse complement strand
AGAGATCAAAACTACACACTACAAAATAAATGATGCGGTTTTATATAATCTGTTCAAATTAAAGTCTATTAGAATCGATGGTCACATAGACTGTTCAGCAGTTTATAATGGCAATATATACAAAGATTACGTATTGATCTATTTTACTTCTCTTTTGCGTCATATCATTTCAATTGTGGGCGAAATGTAGCAATTAAAGCAAGAAGCAAGCCACATGATAACAAAGATTGACCTCCTTGAGTTTCAAAAACGGTATATATCATGTCTTATAGACTTTGTTTTTCTTTTCTTTTTGTTGCTATTATAAATCTTGACTATT
>NW_010936460.1:0-319 GCF_000633955.1 Camelina sativa | reverse complement strand
AGTGTTCTTGTTGTCACACTGTTAATCTTGCCCTCGAAGGTTATATATATATATATAAATACATGCATATATTTGGTGTTTAATCAGTTTTTTTATTTTATTTTTTGTTGATTGTTTTTTTTTTTTGGGTTTGTGGTTTAGGGGAATACAAGAAACAAAAACCTTTTTAAAACTAGTTTTACGAGTTCATTATATATATATATCAATTTTTATTTAATATTATATTGTGTGTCTTGGTTAATTTATTAGTTGTTTTTATTCAAAACTTTTTAAAAATTAAATATTTAGTTTTGGTTTTTGGTTTTTATGATAAAACAAT
>NW_010936459.1:0-319 GCF_000633955.1 Camelina sativa | reverse complement strand
TTTCTAATTAAAATCACCTAGATGGAGATGTAACCAAACAAACAGATGTTCATTCATATGGCATCAAACCAACAAAAATGGAAATCAATTAACATATTTTTGATGTATCATTTAGATGGAACATGTGGATGGTTCATTTGGAAGTAAAACATTTAGATGGATAATTTGAATATAATAACAGATTAATGATTTAGCTGAGAATCAGAGTTTGTCTATATCTTAAGTGGTTATTCCTTTTTATGTTGATTTAGGCACTATTGCAGAAAGGGGTCAACATCTGAGAAACGTAAGTCATATCGAATATTCATGATCGCTTGTT
>NW_010936458.1:0-319 GCF_000633955.1 Camelina sativa | reverse complement strand
TATTTTAAGTGCTAGTGTTGCTTGTTTCTTGTTCTAGCTCTGTTTTCCGATAAAAAGTAGGAAGAAAGATACAAACTCATCTATTCTTTTATTCCAGTGTGCTCTAACCATAAAGGAATTATGAAAGATCCAACTACCGAGCTATAAGAAGAGAGCTACTAGCTGCTAGGCTACATTCCCATTTAGCTACTATAGCTAGCAGACCTTAGCTTAGTATGGTGGAGGCTCGTCGAGACCTCTTACATAGTGCTCTATCCCTATAAGAGCATACCAAATGACCATATTAGCATAATATTTTAGCATACTTTATTTATTTGGA
>NW_010936457.1:0-319 GCF_000633955.1 Camelina sativa | reverse complement strand
TATAAGCAGAAAAAGAATAAAGAGTTTAGACCTCACATAAACCAGACCAAAACAACGAAAGCTTTCTTCTTTTCCATATGAGTGACACAAAAGATGCTATTAAAATTTCCAATAAAACATTCCTATAGCTATTTCCAACAACAGCCATTGAACATAAAGCTTTCACAGTTGTACCATATAGCCATAAAGCTTTCATAATTGCAATACTTATTCCATTTTTTATAAAGACTTTGAATCCTACTCATAGATACAGAGTTTCCCAAGTAAAGATTTTGAACCCTACTCATAATACAAGGTCATATACAGATATACTATTTGT
>NW_010936456.1:0-319 GCF_000633955.1 Camelina sativa | reverse complement strand
GATTGACCTCTTAAATGAAGTAGGAAAGCTCGGATCAAGACACGTCACTACACCATTGGATGAATTCTACAAGGTTTGCCGNGAGGGGGAGCCCGAGGACCAACCGTTCAAGAATGTGACACAATATAGGCGGTTGGTTGGTAAGCTTATTTACTTGACCATCACTAGACCCGATATTTGTTTTGCTGTGAACCAGGCTAGTCAACATATGCAAGCTCCGAAGGTGCACCACTGGAACATATTCAACCGGATCCTCAAGTACATTAAAGGATCGTCGGGCCAAGGAATATGGATGGGGTGCAATAACAACACGGAGCTC
>NW_010936455.1:0-319 GCF_000633955.1 Camelina sativa | reverse complement strand
CATCGTCTGTTCTCTGTTTCCTCACATGATCACTCTTACTCATCTCTGCCTCATCCTCACTTCTCACTTCTTCTTCTTGATCTTCTTCCTTAATCTCTGATTTCCTCTCTTCCATTTTCCTCTCAATGAACTTTAATATTGTTGCTCGTGACTGTACAACCATTTCAGAGTTCTCAATTAAAACATAATTTAAAACAATTAATTAAAAAAAAAAAACACACAACCTATAATGAAAGGTTGTGACTTTACAGCAAAATTTTAGAGGTTTTAATTTAAATGTACCTGAAGGGCTTTACGATAAGCAGTTCCAGGGAGATTG
>NW_010936454.1:0-319 GCF_000633955.1 Camelina sativa | reverse complement strand
TCAGCCTCAAGCAAGAGAAAAAGCTGAGAAAGAGGGATTCAAAGTAAGTATTGCAAAAACAAGTTTCAAGGCAAACACAAAGGCCCTAGCCGAAAATGAAGGAGAAGGACTTGCTAAGGTAAAGAGAAAAAACTAAATCGAAAGTTGTTTACAGTCCTCGAGTTACAGAGAAGATATCTGAACACGCCTTTTATGTGCACAGATGATATACAGACCTGACAATGGTGAAATCCTTGGAGTACATATATTTGGGCTGCATGCTGCAGATCTTATCCATGAAGCATCTAACGCGATTGCTTTAGGAACACGCATTCAGGTA
>NW_010936453.1:0-319 GCF_000633955.1 Camelina sativa | reverse complement strand
TATCCAATATGAACTCTACTTCATGCTCAACAGACTGCAGAAAAGTAACATGGTCATTAATTTTAAGATACACGACAGAATGAAAAAGGAAACATAGCAAAAGTCATACTTGGAGATTAGGCTCCTCTATGGAAACCCGCCCTGTTGCTGTTGATGTTTGAAGCCAGCGGCCATGCAAAGTGTACCTTTGCGTGCTCAAGCGTAGTTTAGCAAGCGAACAAATTGATCCAAGTGTACAATTTAAGAGCTTTGCCAAAGTGCGGTGTTCTTTGATAATTGGGACAACAGGATGCACATTCCTGGGACAAAGTTGTATACC
>NW_010936452.1:0-319 GCF_000633955.1 Camelina sativa | reverse complement strand
ACCAATGTTGGCTTTAACCCTAAGCATTGTGGTAAATGCAACAAAAAGTGTAAATCCGGGGTGAAATGTGAGTACGGATATTGTGGCTACGCTTGATTTTTTAATATGAAACTGCTGGAGGGTTAATGGGTAATTTTAAGAGTGGTGTATTTCTTAAGAAGCTTCATAAGCAGAGATCGTATTCGTATACGCATACTTAAATGGATACATTATCAATCGACAATAGATATCTCTACGCATACGTGCACCATGATTTTATCTGTGATATTTATATATACATATGTGTATTTTGTTCTTGATAACTTATGCAAACTTAAAA
>NW_010936451.1:0-319 GCF_000633955.1 Camelina sativa | reverse complement strand
TTTTCGGTTAGACATCAAAATTTCTTATTCATGTGTTCCATCAATCGTTAATTTTTTTTTCTCCTTCAGGCTTAGATAAGAAATAACAACAGATGCATTTGATATAGATTATAAGATATTATAAAAGATAAAGCTTCATAATCAAGAAATATAATGTTGTTCCGTACATGAGAAAATAGATTACTCATACATAGTTGTGCCGATTGTAACCCGTGCTTCATTGTTTTAGTATTAGACGCGCTCAATACAAATCTCACTTCACAACTATAAGTTATGAGATCGATTTGTACACTTAGAAGACACAATTCAAAAAAAAAAA
>NW_010936450.1:0-319 GCF_000633955.1 Camelina sativa | reverse complement strand
TGTTTTTTCCAATGTAAATGGACAGTGGTTGTGAAGACAGAACCAAAAGCTGGCAATGTTAGAAAAAAAAAACCAAATATCTATGCGCATTTGCCTCCAGAGCTTTTGGTCAGAATTGATGTACCACGTGCTGTGCTAAAATCAATCTACTTGCTGCCCTCAGTGATGCACCGCCTAGAGTCTCTGATGTTGGCCAGTCAGCTTAGGGAAGAGATTGATTGTAGCATCGATAACTTCAGTATATCAAGTACTTCGGTATAGTTTTTGACTCTATCTGTTATTTAGAGATGAAAGTAGAAGATATCTTGATTGTCATTTA
>NW_010936449.1:0-319 GCF_000633955.1 Camelina sativa | reverse complement strand
TTTCTATGCAACTTTTAGATTAATTTTATATTTTATATTATGCAGTCGTGGATATGATTGGTTAAACTTTTTAAAAGTAACTTTTTCTTAATATGCGTGTCTCTACTAAAACATCTTATATTTTGAAATAGATGGAGTATTGTTTAACACTGATAAATAAATCCACACATGATAAAGATAGTTAAATCTATTAAAAGATAAGGGTGGAGCCATGGAGATAAGTCAACACCTTTATTTGAGATTACTATATATATATACATGTAATCACATTTATTAATAACCAATCAAAACAGAACATATGTTTGTTTTAAATATAAAT
>NW_010936448.1:0-319 GCF_000633955.1 Camelina sativa | reverse complement strand
GTGTTTAAGTAAAATCAAAATCTAGTAAAAGGATGGGAAGTAAAAAAAAATGTTGTTGAAGATGGTTCTAGTTAAGGAAAAGAAAAGAAAGAAATGAAAAGTCTAGCAAAATGCTTATATGTCTTAAGAATAAGAAGAAAAGAGAACCATAGCAAATAAGTAAGAATCCCCCATCCCACTAGAAAGATCATATAAGAAACCTCTCTTAAGACTTTAAAATCAAAAGAGAAAAGGGTGAAAGATAAGAGAAAAAGTTAAAGGGTAGCACTAGCATCAGTTGGGTTTAGATTGATAGGATAAACACTTTGGGTGCCTTTGG
>NW_010936447.1:0-319 GCF_000633955.1 Camelina sativa | reverse complement strand
ACTTGTTCCACATTTACGGTGCTGCTCTGACTAGTTTCGGTCTTTTCACTAGCGGAGCTTTCACCGTTAGCTTTAGTATCCTTAGTGGAAGTTTCTTTTCCACTTGCATTAGAAGAGCTTTCTGCTTTAGTTTTAGTATCCTTAGTGGAAGTTTCTTTTCCACTTGTAGCAGAAGATTCTTCCTCGGTGTTTTTAGTATCCTTAGAGCTAGTTCCTTTTCCACTTGCATCATCAGAAGAGGTTTCTCCGGCAGGTTTAGTATCCTTAGAGGAAGTTTCTTTTCCACTTGCATCAGAAGAGCTTTCTCCTTTAGTTTTAG
>NW_010936446.1:0-319 GCF_000633955.1 Camelina sativa | reverse complement strand
GTTTTCAGTATGTCTCTAGATAGGGCGCCCCACTAGTCCGGCTAGAGCTAGTGAGCGGTTCTTTCGGGCGAGAAGCAGGCCGGGCCCTACGGGCGGGCATCTCCCGCAACGAAAGCTGCATAGTTCGCCACCACCCGAAAAGTAAAAGATTAGAGAGTCCAGGCTAAAAATACATGCATAGATAGTGATCTAATGACAAGGGCCGACGACGGAAGCTCGGGACGGAGCCGTATGATGCGGAAGTCTCACGTACGGTTCCCTGAGAAGGGAGTGGCTACCTACTGGAGCTTCGACCAAGCACCCCCGGTCAATTCCGCTT
>NW_010936445.1:0-319 GCF_000633955.1 Camelina sativa | reverse complement strand
TATCCACCAAATTCATGTATTTTAATAATATATTTTCTGTCGTAGTTTTATAATTTCACACGTTTGAGTCTTTCTTTTATTCAATGTATATTCATAATGTAACGTTATTTTTAAAACTATAAATGCTAACATGCAAGAGAATGTAAAGATATGGCACTTGACTAATTTATGTAAACCAAACTAAAGATAAAAGTAGTACCGTTTCCTTGGACTTTAAAGATTTTTAAATATTATCATAAGTTAAAATTAGAAATAATGGTCTGCAGAGCTAGAGAATTATTTTAGAGGTTGTGTTAATTAAAGAGAAAGATTGATGCGA
>NW_010936444.1:0-319 GCF_000633955.1 Camelina sativa | reverse complement strand
AGCTGTTTACTACTTCGAATCAATGTTTTCTCTGTTTTAGCCTGTTTGGGGATAAAATGGCTATAAATANCCGAACACGTACAATCAAATTCATTGGATTTTCACACATTTTGACCATAGACACACTAACATAGCTGTTTACTGCTTCGATTTCATGTTTTCTTGTTTTTAGCTTGTTTTCTTGTTTTTAGCCTGTTTTGGACAAATTGGGTATAAATGTTGTCTAAACACTCCAAATTCAACCCAAGCTCTTATAAATTAGTCAGATGCACTAGATTGTTACATATTTTGACCCTAGAAACAGTAACAAAGCTGTTTA
>NW_010936443.1:0-319 GCF_000633955.1 Camelina sativa | reverse complement strand
CAAGGACAGGTGTCAAGAGAGAAAGACTGCTGAATACGTAAGAGCTCAACCCAGAGGTTAGTTCTTTCTTCCCTTAAATTTGAAGCATAGACCGATGTATAGACAAACTGAAGTTTATTGGCAATATTGACTTCACAAGTTAAGGATTGTCTTGACTGATGCAACACTCTTACCAACGCAGGGTCCTTCCAGATAACGATGATGCGACCATCCTCATCAGACGAGTGGTTCGTAGTATAGTTCCATCCAGGGCAAACCGATGTCATTACTCGGTTCAGATTAAGTTCTTTTACATGTGTTTCCAAAATAGCTCCAAAAA
>NW_010936442.1:0-319 GCF_000633955.1 Camelina sativa | reverse complement strand
TACCTCCTTGGCGAAATCATCAAGAGTTGGATCGTCACTAGCTTTGTCTGGTTCTTCTTCTCGCATAATTACAGATTATTTTCCGAGATTAAAGCCCACAGTTCCTGTCACTACCATGTCAACAATCTCTCGGCTGAGTAACATTGTCGTACAAGATGAGTCTGAGGGAGTCAATTGCGATGGTGAAGTCGTCTCCGTTCTGCCATCTCTCCTTGTCACACAAAAACCCGCTACTCAACACAAAAAAAGCTCCTCCATTGTCATCCTCTCCTCACTCCTCACCTCTCAAGGGAGCATGGACTGTACCACTTAAAATGGT
>NW_010936441.1:0-319 GCF_000633955.1 Camelina sativa | reverse complement strand
TGCCGGAAGAGAGGTGGTATAAGGTTCACGATCAACGGTTTCCGTTACTTCAACTTGGTTCTAGTCACGAACGTAGCCGGAGCCGGGAACATTGTGCGGCTAGGTGTGAAAGGAACGCATACTTCGTGGATGAGCATGAGCCGTAACTGGGGACAAAACTGGCAGTCTAACTCGGTTTTGGTTGGTCAGTCGCTTTCGTTTAGAGTCACGAGCAGTGACCGTCGAAGCTCGACGTCTTGGAACATTGCTCCGGCGAATTGGCGGTTCGGTCAGACTTTCATGGGAAAGAACTTCAGAGTCTGAACAAGGGCAAAATCGG
>NW_010936440.1:0-319 GCF_000633955.1 Camelina sativa | reverse complement strand
AGTATCCCTCAGGATCTATCTCTATCAGAGATTTGTTTACTAGGACTTCCAACCAGTTTTTGACATCGCAGCTACCATCATCAGCAAGCATGGCTTCCACCAGATCGCAATCGCGGTTGTTGAAGAAAACTGCAATTTAGAGAAATAGCATTTGATCATTTTCATGTAACCTTTCATAGCTGACTCTTAATACGTCATCGATTTCTCGACCAGGATTAGTTTCTAGCCTCTGCATTACACATTCCCACTCTTCCTGCTTCTTCCCAAATATAGTCGAACCCATCACACAGAGACCCAGTGGGAGGTAACCACATAGGTA
>NW_010936439.1:0-319 GCF_000633955.1 Camelina sativa | reverse complement strand
CGATGCTTATGCCACCTTAGCATGTGGGGTACTAAGTATTTGTCAAGATAATGAGGATATGGCCGTCCATTACCTCTAGCTGTTTGATGCAAATAATTCTCCTCTGATGTCTTCAGGTGCCATGTTAACCGTTAATGATTTTATGTTTGAGTTATCTCGTTATAAGACGGCCCGAAAAAACTCATACACAGCCTCCCTTAGCTATCTTGATAGCCCACCACTTCCTTCACCCGCTCATGCTGTGATGTGTTATTTAGATAACGGTCTCCATGATCTCAACGGTCTCCTTCCTCTCCAATGTGGAGACAGTTATCAAATA
>NW_010936438.1:0-319 GCF_000633955.1 Camelina sativa | reverse complement strand
TGCTGCTGAGAAGCTCATTGCATTAGAACCACAAAACTCGTCAGCTTATGTTCTTCTTTCGAATATATATGCCTCACAGGGGCGTTGGGAAAAGGCCAATGCTTTGAGGAAAGCCATGAGAGACATAGGAGTCAAGAAGGTACCTGGATGTAGCTGGATTGATGTGGGACAGAAAACACATATTTTTGCTGCAGGAGATAAATCTCATCCTGATATAGGAAAAATCGAGATGTTCCTTGAAGATCTTTATGATTTGGTGAAAGATGATGTCATCGTCAATCCTGATACCGTGGAACGAGCTTCTCTTGATTGTGTGTAA
>NW_010936437.1:0-319 GCF_000633955.1 Camelina sativa | reverse complement strand
GTGACGTTTCGAAGACGTATCCTAAACGCAAAATTCACTTGTCTTCTTTCTTTTTTTCTTTCTCTTTAAGCGTCGTGTCTGAAAATAGTCAAGTCCCTCAATCAAAACGCTCCCTCACACTTAGAACACACAAATAAAAAAGAGGAAGCACAGAATCTAAAAGATAGATTATAGAAATCGAGACAAAATCAAGATTTCAAAAAGTGAGAAGATATTCTTGTTTCTATTTTACACAGCTTTGTTTTTTCCTTTCTTTCTTTCACGTCTATCCACCAACCAACCGAACTGCACTATGATGATAAGTGTCAAATGGGTTTTT
>NW_010936436.1:0-319 GCF_000633955.1 Camelina sativa | reverse complement strand
TCTCACTCTCCCTTCAACTTGGCATTTGTTTGAGAAACTAGGGTTTTTCCCAGTGGACCTAGTTTCTAGATTCGATCCATTCCATGGCCACCGTCGGCTCCCGCTACCCTTTCACGCACCGAAGGCGCTCTCTGCACTGCAAATCCCTCCATCAATCTCGGGCAGCCACCACATTCAATACTCAACTTGGCAAACAGTTGTGAAATTAGGGTTTTCCCCAGTGGACCTGATTTCCAATCTCGAATCAAACCACGGCCATCGCCTCTTATCGCCGTTCTTCTACTCACCGGAGATGGTCCTCCCACCGCGAATCTCTATG
>NW_010936435.1:0-319 GCF_000633955.1 Camelina sativa | reverse complement strand
GCGAAGAAGAAGCTCTTCATGACGCCGAGCACAAAACTCCCAAGACAATATCTAGAAAGAAGCAAAGTAAAGTTAAGCACACTGCTGATTGATTTTTTTCTTCTCTTTTCAAAAGTTTGAACCAGAGAGTTGTTGTAGATACCTTCAAATCTTGAGAGAATATGATGCGAAGATGGCCCTCACGGACAACACGAAACTGCTCGTGTACAGTTTCCTGGACTGCTTTTCTATATTCTAACATCATCAGTCCATTGGGAAATCTGTTTTCTCGAGGGTGATCCAGATATAAGAGCTCATCAATAATACCACTTGCAAATTT
>NW_010936434.1:0-319 GCF_000633955.1 Camelina sativa | reverse complement strand
GAAAGTTGGCCATCTAGATCGTTGTTTCCACCAAAATCGTTGCTTTACTATCTCATTCAATACCCAGCATTGATAATGGGAAATGGATATCTGGTTTCGTGTATAATAGGAACTTTCCAAAGATTATAGAGGCACTGAGCGTGGATGGAGCAAGGGGACAACATATAGAATCTTCTAATATTGATCCATCTTCAGGTAATTATAGAAACACCACTTTTAACTATTCGTCAAACAATACAACAAGTGATCTAATGTTTCAATTCTTCCATGGGCTTGTTGCCAGGGAAAAGCTGGGTGTCACCTTCAGAGAGATATGCGG
>NW_010936433.1:0-319 GCF_000633955.1 Camelina sativa | reverse complement strand
CAGAATTCGAGGTTGTAGTTGGTTCTTCCTTCTGTCTATCACCGGTTACAGTGGAAGCATCTTCTGGGTTTCCGTTCCCTTGTTGCTTAAGTTTCTGAGTTAAGATCAAGGACTTCAAACGCAGACCGAGCTCGACCATTGATATGTGCACATCAGGCTCCCATCTGACGGCAATATTAGAGGCACTGAAGAGAGAACAGATTGAAACTTCCTTAGCACCACCTATACGACGTACAAACTTAGCGTTTTGGATGTCACAAAGTGTCACCCTGGAAACTTGGTGAGGTTCCTCCAAAAATTCCTGGTAGATCGACTTTGC
>NW_010936432.1:0-319 GCF_000633955.1 Camelina sativa | reverse complement strand
ATCTCTGAGGTACGTTTTTCCATGGAGGCCAATTCTGTTCAGAACCCCTTTCCGTTTCCTTACTCACAATTTCGGAATCGGAACTCGGAACCGGAAGCTGAGGTTTAGGGTCTTCGATAGGATTCTTAGGAGGAAGCTTTTTGCTCTCTCTGACGCGTTCAGTACCACTGGCGGAGCACTTAACCCTTGATTTAATAAGATTGTGGTGGTGGTGATGGCGGGGGAAGATGGTGTAGAGGGAGAGGAAAGGTTGATTATGGGCGTGGATGGGAGAGGAGGAGAAGAGGTGATTGTGTGGTCTCAAGGTAAGTCTCGCCAT
>NW_010936431.1:0-319 GCF_000633955.1 Camelina sativa | reverse complement strand
TTCAGGGATGACTCTGCCCTTCTGACGGATGCTGAAATTGATTCAGATTCAGCGAAAATTTCAGATACAGATCGGCAAAATGATGCTATGGTTGTTCAACGAGCGTTTGCTGCAGCTAGAAAGGTCTCAGAAGCTTGTGTATATATTTTGGTTTATTTTAGTTTTCGTTGAGGTGATTATATAACCTTTTTACTTGGTGTTATGTAGGAATCTGCTACCACTAATTCAAAGGGTCAGTCGTACCTGACACAGTTAATTACAAAGTCACCTGTTGTTGATAAAAGTGTAATGCTGCCTCGTTTTCCTCAACCTCAAACAT
>NW_010936430.1:0-319 GCF_000633955.1 Camelina sativa | reverse complement strand
AGGAAGTACTTTGGGAATACTGGAGTCATTAACTCAACTCCAATGCTGAGACTAAAGAGCACAGACGTCGAGAACCGAACTCTCTTTGACAAAAAATAAAATGAGTATAAATAACAAAAGGTTCAAGAACTACAATTTGTTGAAGATAAACTCTACAAAAGTTAATATACCTTCAAATTAGTATCAAAAGCAGAAGCAAGACTAGCAGTGTATATACATCTACTTAACCGTCCAAGCCCATCTTTCAATATCCAATTAAAAGCAGCAGATGAAGCAAGTGACCGAGATTGTCCAATCCCTATGGCTCTAAACATGGCCT
>NW_010936429.1:0-319 GCF_000633955.1 Camelina sativa | reverse complement strand
TTGTTCATCTTGCAAGAGTTTTATAAAATGTTTTGCTTGTTCAAAAATTACAAAATCAATTGCATTTGGATCAGCTTTAAGTCTATTATTTTTGAAAATTGATTTCCGAATTTTTTTGAACCGTTTTCATATTTTTCCAGATCCGTTTCTATTTCCGTGTTTTTGGAACTATTTACTTGTGGGATCTTTGATTTGATTTTCAGGTACCATGGTGACGTCTGAAGAAGAGGAAGAGTTATCTACATCTAGCCTGGAAAGGAGAATCATGAAATCAGTCACAGCAGCCATGGCAACCATGCTTGATCAAAAACTTGGCACT
>NW_010936428.1:0-319 GCF_000633955.1 Camelina sativa | reverse complement strand
TTGTCAAGAAGAGATTGAAAGCATTCAATGATGCGTTTGATGAGATGTATAAGAAGCAAGTCACATGGGTCTTACCGGAAAAAGATTTGAGGGATAGAGTTTGCCAGCAGATAGTTCAGGCAATTGTGCCGGTATACAGAAGCTATATGCAAAACTATGGGCCACTGGTGGAGAAAGACGCGAGTTCAAGCAAGTATGTGAGATACACAGTTGTAGCTTTGGAGAAGATACTCAGTTCTCTTTACATGCCTAAGCCAATGAGATATGGAAGTTTCAAAGGAACACCGCCAAGTGAGAAACACAAGAACGATGTTGACCT
>NW_010936427.1:0-319 GCF_000633955.1 Camelina sativa | reverse complement strand
AGGGTGATGATGTATCACCAAGTTTATCCTGGTTATGGGTTATTGCTTAGTCGAGCATAACTCAAGGAATTGACTCTATGTCTGAGTATAAATGCCACGACTCTACGGCTGAGTATAAACGCTGTTGATGACCCTACGACCGGGTATAAATGTCGATGACCTAACAGCTGGGTATTGTAGCCGCATTGAACCCTACGACTGGGTATAAACGTCGACGATGACCCGACGGCCGGGTATAAAGCCGTTATTATGAAGACTTGTCCAATCTCACACGTGTTACCACGTATGAGCTTGCCGGGGGGTATTGGGATATGGAGAA
>NW_010936426.1:0-319 GCF_000633955.1 Camelina sativa | reverse complement strand
GTTTTATCATAACTTTTCTTACAATAGTGAGTGCATGGCTAGTTTTTGTCCAGCAAATGAGCTCTTAATCTGATCAGTAAGTAGACATGGAACACTTGTTTGCTGTAAGTGTTTGATTTGAATCTTTTGAACACAGTAATGAGCTAGTAGCTTCTTGGTGTGTTGTAGATCAGAGTTTTGCTTGCAGGGATACCTCTTCATCCTTATATGGAACAGTCTGATTCCATCAAGTGAAACTATGAGGAAACTGGAGCAAGTATAATCAAAATCTAAGGGATCAATTTAATGAAGATAATTAAAAAACTGATCCCAAGTGATT
>NW_010936425.1:0-319 GCF_000633955.1 Camelina sativa | reverse complement strand
CTGTGAATATGTTGACCTCCAAAGGAGTCCAGCTAGGTATCAGCGATTTCCGGCTTCTAAAACGGCTAGGTTATGGAGACATCGGTAGTGTATACCTAGTCGAGCTAAGAGGAACCAACACCTATTTCGCCATGAAAGTGATGGACAAGGCTTCCTTGGCTAGCAGGAACAAGCTGTTGCGAGCTCAAACAGAGAGAGAGATCTTGTCTCAGCTTGATCACCCGTTCTTGCCAACTTTATACTCACACTTCGAGACTGATAAATTCTACTGCTTAGTCATGGAGTTTTGTAGCGGAGGTAATCTCTATTCCTTGAGACA
>NW_010936424.1:0-319 GCF_000633955.1 Camelina sativa | reverse complement strand
TTTCAACAAAGACAGTGATGATGAATCATAAAATAAATTGTTGCATGGACTGCTGATGGTAGAACAATAAGATATTTATATTCTCAAATTTTTCTTGTTTGGGTCATCTGATAGAACCAAAAATAGTTTAAGAACCGAAAGTAACCAAGAACAACAATAAACACCAAGAACATTATTCCTCGGCATGCACTTGATCATGAAGCCAAGATAACCCTCTGAGTGCTAAATATGACTGAAACCTACTGTTCCTCGTAATACTATTCACGATAGTAATTGCCACCTTATTTGCCGGAACAGCCACCTGATGATAGTCCCAAGA
>NW_010936423.1:0-319 GCF_000633955.1 Camelina sativa | reverse complement strand
TCTGATAGTTTCAAGAATCCTTCATGCAGGTTATTAGGAAGAGTCCCTCCGCTGGTAGGTGGGCCTTCTTTCAGTATAAGAAAATATGCAGCCTGTCATCCTTTGTGGATATATCCAGTGCTATTCCTTCTCTAGAAGAAATCTTTGGATATCTTGGAAAAAATATTAAGTCAGAAGATTGTCAAATGGAGAGTGACGAGGATGATTATGGAAAATCAGTTTCACATGTGAAACCTCACAGTTCTGCAGAAAATGATGTCCGCTCTAGTGCTGGATCGGTTTATGATGCGGGAGGTTCACGATCTATGGATTTTGAGAC
>NW_010936422.1:0-319 GCF_000633955.1 Camelina sativa | reverse complement strand
AGATAGACGCGATTAGGCTCCACTGTCCTTACGTTTGGCCGGGCACTGAAGGTAGGAGAGATCGTTCGAGAAGGCCAATTTCTAGCCGAAGACAAAGAGGTACTCTTTTAAATCCGTATGTATACGTATACATGCTTCGAGCTTTGTTCTGACGCCGTCTCTTCCTTTTTTTTTTAGCCGAGATTATGGGAAAGTTGAACTTGAACGTCCCTAACGCATCCGCTCGCTACCGCCGAGCTCCAGAGCCGTTGCCTCGTTCCGCTCCCCGTCAGGATGCTCGTCCGGGTGCCAATCCCCCAAGCTCTGGTTCGTCAAAAAG
>NW_010936421.1:0-319 GCF_000633955.1 Camelina sativa | reverse complement strand
GGATAAAGCCATGTATATCTGGTGAAATGGTCAACAATGAGGAGATAATATTTGAGATTTTCAGTGGAGAGAACAGGAGAAGACCAGACATCAGTATACAAATATTCAAGAGGTTGTGTAGAGACAATTGTGTTTGTAGAAAATGGTAACTGTTGGCTTTTATTGATGAAACAATCAGAACAAGAAAACTGTTTATGAGGAGAAGGAGAAAGAGGTAAAGAGAACTGAGAGACAATTGTTTTTAAAACAGATAAAGAAGGGTGCCCAAGTCGAAGATGCCAAGAGGAGATATCGGTTTTTGGTGTAGGAGTGGCCGCAA
>NW_010936420.1:0-319 GCF_000633955.1 Camelina sativa | reverse complement strand
TCCTATCATCCTTGGAAGGCCATTCTTAGCCACTGTTGGAGCAGTCAGTGATGTCAAGGAAGGTCTTGTGAATTTGAACATTGCTGAGGGTATAGTTATAAAGTTCAACATCTATAACCCAACCAACCTTCCTACCATTGATGATCAGCCTTTTACTATCAAGGATAAAGGTGGTCAAGAAGGGTTAAGTGATAAGGCAACTCCAAAGGCTGAGCTTTCACTTCAAGAGGATTCTAAGGAAAAGCTTAAGAGGTCAGTTCAAGAACTGACTGGTATGGTTGAGGATCTCCAAGTTAAGCTGAACAAGAGGTCTTTGAGG
>NW_010936419.1:0-319 GCF_000633955.1 Camelina sativa | reverse complement strand
TCTCACTCTCCCTTCAACTTGGCATTTGTTTGAGAAACTAGGGTTTTCCCCAATGGACCTAGTTTCTAGATTCGATCCATTCCATGGCCACCGCCGGCTCCCGCTACCCTTTCACGCACCGGCGGCGCTCTCTGCACCGTAAATCCTTCCGTCAATCTCGGGCAGCCACCATATTCAATACTCAACTTGACAAACGTTTGTGAAATTAGGGTTTTCCCCAGTGAACCTGATTTCCAATCTCGAATCAAACCACGACCATCGCCTCTTATCGTCGTTCTTCTACTCACCGGAGATGGTCCTCCCACCGCGAATCTCTATG
>NW_010936418.1:0-319 GCF_000633955.1 Camelina sativa | reverse complement strand
AGCTGTTTACTGCTTTAAATCAATGTTTTCTCTCGGTTTTAGCCTGTATTCTCTGCTTAAGCCTGTTTTGGAATAAAACGGGTTTAAGTGTTATCTAAAAATTCCAAATTCATCCCGAACTCTTACAGTTAGTAAAAGACATTGGATTGTCACACATTCTGACCCTAGAAACAGTAACAAAGCTGTTTACTGCTTCGCCTAAATGTTTTCTCAGTTTTAGCCTGTTTTGGGACAAAATGGGTGATGTTCATATATTTTACCTTGTTTTCCCTTAGTTTATTCGCAACTTTTGCATCTTTTGCTATCCATTTAGGCCATT
>NW_010936417.1:0-319 GCF_000633955.1 Camelina sativa | reverse complement strand
AAAAAGTTTATTAGGGTGATAGGGTCTCAGTAGTTCTGATTCAAGTTAAGTATTATGTACAAGAGGGACGAATCATGCATGTTATAGTTGAATGACATTTTGGCTAGCTTACTAAAAAATGAAATGCAGAGACACCGGATCCGGTAGTAAAGATACTAGAACTCACAATTAGATCACCGGACAGAGAGGAAATGGTATTGACGATACCCGAGGATGGGTTGCCGAACCCGAAAGGCCCTTGGTTTACCATAAAGGAAGGTTCTAAGTACACTCTTGTCTTCAACTTCCGTGTCACAAACAATATCGTTTCAGGCCTTCG
>NW_010936416.1:0-319 GCF_000633955.1 Camelina sativa | reverse complement strand
GTTTGCGTATAAATCAGATTTGTACATTTGAATTGAAAAGAAAATATGAAATTTTTATAAAAAAAAAACATATATATAGATTTTTTAAGATTTGAACATTTGAACCATATAACTTTTTGTCAAAAAATAAATAACGAAAAGATAGTACTGTTATTCGTATTAATTCAGACTGCTATTTTATATAGATGAACTAAAATTTTTATTTTTAGACAAAAAAGTTAATTGTCATGTCTGTAATTTCATTTTAATTATGTTTTGTAAATTTTTATTTTATTTTATTTGCTAATGATTAAATCCGCAAACAAATTAAAAAAAAAAA
>NW_010936415.1:0-319 GCF_000633955.1 Camelina sativa | reverse complement strand
TTTTTTTTTTTTTTTTATTCCCCTAATGATCAATTGATTTGAGAGACATTAGGTCTGATATGTTTTTTAAACAAACATTGAAACAAAGTTAAGATTCCCTGTGATGAATATTTTAGTAATCTGGAACGGTGATCAAATGGGGCTCCCTCTCTTGGAAACACTTTCCATGGAGGTTTTAGAGGAACCATTTTTGTAGATACTTGGCAATTTCTGAGGGTTTCTTATCTCTTAGCCAAGTGAAAGCTCTTCTTCTTCTTACTGTTTTTTCTTTTTTTGGTATTCTGAGACATTGTGCTACACGTCGATTCTTTTTTTTTTT
>NW_010936414.1:0-319 GCF_000633955.1 Camelina sativa | reverse complement strand
GCAATATGGTAAACATCAATGTCTTTCCTTTGGCATCAAAAATTTGTATTTCTATTTTGGATAAGATTTTACAGCTCTCTTCCTTGTATGTAGTGGTACGCAAATGGCTGGCTCGTAAACACTTAAATAGTATGCAACAGAAGAAGAAATCATGCAATGGGAAGAAAAGACCGAGAAGAAAGTTAACGAGGAGGGATTCCAAAGATAAGGTAGCATTTTGCCTGATGTATGTGTGTCTATGAGTTCTCTACTGCTGAAACTTATTATCTTTCTTGTTTAGGGCCTTCTTTTAGAGCAGCTTCAGGTCCAACCTTTGGCT
>NW_010936413.1:0-319 GCF_000633955.1 Camelina sativa | reverse complement strand
AATGTTTTCTCTCGGTTTTAGCCTGTTTTCTCAGTTTAAACCTGTTTCGGGATAAAACGAGTTTAAGTGTTATCTAAACAGTCTTCAAAATTCATCCCAAACTCTTAGAATTTGTCAAATTCATTGGATTGTCACACATTATGACCATAGAAATAGTAACAATGCTGTTTACTGCTTAGAATCAATGTTTTCTCGGTTTTAGCCTCTTCCGGGACAAAATGGGTATAAGTAGTCTCTAAACACTCCAAATTCAACACGAACTCTTATAATTGGTCAAATGTTGGATTGTTACATATTTTCTCCCTATAAAGAGTAACAT
>NW_010936412.1:0-319 GCF_000633955.1 Camelina sativa | reverse complement strand
TTCCGTCCGGAAGATGCTGCTGGCTCGTCCATCTCCCTCCACGTGGCCATCCTCTCCGACACTCGCCACACTTTCACCGACTTGTCCAAACTTCCGCTGTATATAATAAACTTCCGGTCTCCCTCGCCCGTTGCAGAGGCTTTTGCCCCCTTGCGGCAAGCTCGTTCCTCCTCCACGGCTAGACACTTTACCGGTCCCATGTGTCCGGTCAAAACAGAGAGACACTGATGGGACTTGTCCGACGGGTCTCGTCTCCACACGCATATGTTCTTGTCGGCGGAACCACTCAACAGCAAGTTCCCCGCTATAGCGAGACATA
>NW_010936411.1:0-319 GCF_000633955.1 Camelina sativa | reverse complement strand
CTGTAGGCTGCTTATGGTGCATATGGGGGATATCCCGCCGGCTACACGGCTCCACCAGCACCAACACCTGTGCCACAGGCTGCTGCTTATGGTGCATATCCTGCTCAGGTAACCAAAATAGTTCTTCAATAACCAAAATTACAGGGATCGGCCACGAGTTGTTTAGATTGGATCAACTAACTGGATCTTTACTTTGTTAAAACTTTTGCAGACATACCCGACACAGAGCTATGCTCCTCCAGCAGCACCAGTGGCTGCGCCGGTGCAGCAACCTGCTGCTGCTGCTGCTCCGCAAGCTTACTACAACACGTACTACTGA
>NW_010936410.1:0-319 GCF_000633955.1 Camelina sativa | reverse complement strand
TTCCTTTTGGTCAGTAAATGAGCGTAGTGTCGGGGGATCATGGATGTGGAGGAAAATTCTAAAGTACCGTAATGTTTCTTCAAGTTTTCATAAGGTGGAGGTGAAAACGGGTCAAGCGACGTCCTTTTGGTTTGATGTTTGGAGCCCTCTAGATCAGCTATTTGCTAAACTTGGAGAGCGTGGTAGTATTGACATGGGAATTCCGAAGCAGAGTACTGTCGCGGAGGCACTTTCAACGCATAGGAGGCGTAGGCATCGAGTTGATTTTTTAAATCAGCTTGAAGATGTGCTTGACTCCGTTCGTCAGTCAATACAATTG
>NW_010936409.1:0-319 GCF_000633955.1 Camelina sativa | reverse complement strand
TTTTTCTTCAGTGTTTCCTTTTTCTACCCATGAGCTATTTAGCGTTTGTTGTTGGTTAGGTAATCTTGACTGAACTGTAGCTTATCATAGCTATTTTGCAGATTGTACTTGATGAGCTATCTAGTAGGATTGATGGGTGGAGGACTGGGTGAAATCCAAGGCTCTTGAGGACATGGAAGATAAACAACAGAAGGAGGCAAGTTGTTTGTTCTATTGACTGGTGGAAGACTGCTTGCAGATCAAACTCAAAGGCCAAGGTTTCCATTAACTGTCTCTTCATCTTTCTCTTGAATTAGCTTTTCGTTCTTTCTTTTGCTTA
>NW_010936408.1:0-319 GCF_000633955.1 Camelina sativa | reverse complement strand
CTTTTGAAAAAATCTTTAAAAGTACTAATTACCTAGCAGATGTTTGTTTTTGTTTCAACTAATATTGCCATTTAATGTCTGAGGGCACTATTTTTCTAGAGAGATCAATGTCAAATATTGAGAGGAGAGACATTGTTTAGAGAGATGGTTTTTGATTTTTCGGTTTTCCCTAATGCTTTGTTAATGGTGCTGTCTTAAAGTAAAAAATATGTGAGAATTGATCATCTTGTTGCTTTGGCAACGGTAACAAATCATCTTTTTGTATTATGCCAGTAGTTAGTCTGTAATTGCAGGAAATTTTTGAGATATGCTAGCTTCC
>NW_010936407.1:0-319 GCF_000633955.1 Camelina sativa | reverse complement strand
GTTTAAGCAAAAGTCTAGTGAAAGGATGGGAAGTAAAATGTTGTTTACGATAGTTCTAGTTAAGGAAAAGAAAAGAAAGAAAAGAAAAGTTTAGCAAAATGCTTATATGTCTTAAGAATAAGAAGAAAAGAGAACCATAGCAAATAAGTAAGAATCCCCTATCCCACTAGAAAGATCAAATAAGAAAACATCTCCTAAGACTTGAAAACCAAAAGAGAAAAGGGTTAAAGAGAAAAGAAGAAGTAAAGGGTAGCTCTAGGATTATTTGGGTTTATGATATGATCATGAGACCATCCATGAAGATCCTTGAGTCTTGTTC
>NW_010936406.1:0-319 GCF_000633955.1 Camelina sativa | reverse complement strand
GATTAACTAGTAACGTGAATGTGATATAGTTCCAATTAGTTCTGTGCATAAAAACACTTTCTTGCTTGAGTCTCTTGCATTTGTTTTGTAAGCACCGTGGACGATCTTGTATTTTCTTAAAACTGATCCTTGTGTTTCAATGAAAAATTCCTTGTCAATGTTAGTAGCGCTTTCTTGATCAGTCTATTAACATGTGAATGACTATATGTATGTATAGCCCACTGAATATGGTGTTAGTTAGGGGCTTCTAGTGCAGGATTAAGGATTAAGAGTTAAAGTCGTGATTTTTCCTGCAACTGGTGCAGCTAGTGAAGGTTGT
>NW_010936405.1:0-319 GCF_000633955.1 Camelina sativa | reverse complement strand
CATGGCTCACAGCATCGATCGACACCGGTTTAAGCGTCGGTCGACACTTNGACTTGTTTTCCTGGTTTGATGTATTGCTTGCGTTTTGTTTGCTTGCTTAACTTGAGGGTCTCATATGCTTGTGTGTATAACCTAGTAGATGGGAGTACGGCCTCACTAAGTATTTATGATAATACTTACGCATCTCAATTGTTGTTTGTGGTGTGCAGGTAAAGGAAAAGTGTGAGCGTGGAATCAAAGGCGATGAGGAGGAGGATGTTCTAGAGGCTTGCTTGATTGTGGTCTAGCTATTGTTAGGTTGCTAGTATGGAGTTGATAG
>NW_010936404.1:0-319 GCF_000633955.1 Camelina sativa | reverse complement strand
TAACTTATTGATGACAAATTAGTGTGAAGTTAAAATGTACTTAGCTTTCTAATTGCAGCTTGGGTTTTAGATGTGAATACATTATTTATGTTGACATGATTTGGAAGTCATTTATCTATGCCATAATCTAATATTTGCAGGACATCATATTCGGTGAATCATCATAGGGTCATCACCTCAGAATTGTAGAAATCATTCGCTCACTTTATCAGAAAAGCAATCCTCAATTAATTTCTTTCCATATTTGAGAATCTACATTCAAATTGCCAAACAATCTATTAACATATGTATGTAATTACATCTATATTGGATCGAATTA
>NW_010936403.1:0-319 GCF_000633955.1 Camelina sativa | reverse complement strand
CAGCAGCGACTCTTGAAGTGGCCAGGTTTCTTACAATGGTCACACACTGGAGGGTTCTTGTCATCATGTCGGTAGTATCCTTTGTTTGTAGCCGCTGCCTCCACCTTATTTGCGGTCACAAGTTCACCTTTGTTTCCAAATAGCCCCATGGAGCAATGCTCCTTCTGGATCTGGCTTCATACATCATCTAGACTAGGAAGCTTATCTGACCTCAAGATATGTTTTATGAGGTCATTGTAAGATGGGTTCAGGGTGAGAAGGAGGCAGAACAACTTGTCTTGCTCGCGCCTCTCGTTCAAGATGGCCGGATCAAGCGTTG
>NW_010936402.1:0-319 GCF_000633955.1 Camelina sativa | reverse complement strand
ACCTTTTAAAAGTTTAAAATATTATAAATATTGAAACTTCTAAAAGTATTAGCTTTTAAAAGGTTTCAAAATATTATAATTTTTAAATTTTGAAAATTTCTTAATATTTAAAAGGTTTTAAAAAAATTATAATTTATTAATTTTAAAATTTTAAAATATTATATGAAACTTGAAAATTTTAAAAGGTTCAAATATTGAAAATATTTAAACTTCATAGAATGTTTTAAAACATTACAATTACTTAACTTCCATAGAAATTTTCAGATATTATATCTTCAGATATTGTACATAATATTTAAAATAAAAGTTGAAGCTTCTA
>NW_010936401.1:0-319 GCF_000633955.1 Camelina sativa | reverse complement strand
GAAAAGAACCGTGGACTGCTTGTATCCGTCAGATGAACACGTTTATTGGTACTTTTCATTTCAATGACTATCTCTATGTATGGTAGGTTCTTAAATGATTTAATGATTCTGACTAGAATCTTTTGCAACGCAGCGCATGGTGAAACGTGGCGACTCGCAGTTGCATTTATGAAATGTATATTGGTCCAGGTTTAGCTCTTGATACGTTTGCAATGAATTCCAATTTAAACACTTTAGATTCTTGTTCTTTCCGCTTATGAAAGCCGCTTTGCGTGTATTTTCATGCGAGTAAGTGTCTCGTCTTATCTACTTCTACGAG
>NW_010936400.1:0-319 GCF_000633955.1 Camelina sativa | reverse complement strand
ATGGAGTATTCCAGCCCATCTCTCTTGTTACTCGGTCGCTTGGGGTGCTTGGTTGTGCGACTCAGTAACAAGATGAGGTGGTGTTCGGGGTAAAAAGTTTCCGTGAGGCGGGGTGGAAAGCTTCCAAAAGTGGAAAGCTTCCAAAAATGGAAAGTGCTAAATATGGAAAGTTTTCCGGGAGTTGGAATTTGTCCATTTTAGCGGTGGAGAGCCTTGGAGGGGCTTGTGTGGCCTTAGTGGCGGATTTTTGAGTCAGTGTGCCAGTGTGTGGTGGTATTTCTTTTGTTATGGTGTGGCCTTTGTGGCAGTATTCTTTTGT
>NW_010936399.1:0-319 GCF_000633955.1 Camelina sativa | reverse complement strand
TCCAAGGTAGAAAGGAACTGAATTGTCTCCTCTCTGTATCCACTCTTTGGGGTGTTCATAATTCTCTCCAGATGACATCANGCCGAAACAAGTACTGAACATCCTCCCCAATCCCTAGTAGCTCCATCGTCTCAGGATGTGGATATCTTGTTCCACTGAACTCGCACTGTTGGAACAGCTCGTAGAACTCTTTGGGAGTCAGCTTCGTCTCATATTGTCGTCGTCGTACAGATTTCCTTGGCTCTTGTGCTGGATGCGACGCAGGTTCTTCTTGTTCGTAGTCACTGCCTTCGTCTCTGGAGAGGGAAACTCGGGCCGG
>NW_010936398.1:0-319 GCF_000633955.1 Camelina sativa | reverse complement strand
GGCAGTCGAGGGCGTGTCCAAGTCCAAGCGGAAGAGTTCTTACACACCATGGTTCGCGCAAGAGCAGTCCTGGTTGGAACTGGCATGAAGATGTAGGGACATTTTCAAGGAAAAGTAGTGAGAGCAGTGTAGTCTCTGAATATGAGACTGTAAAAGTCAGGAAGAACAATCTAACTTCAACTAGAGTTCTTGCTAGACCTCCACTTCTTCTTCCTCCGGTTTCGTCAGGCATGAGCTATGATTCTTTATACGATGAGACATCAACGTCGTCGACATCTCAATCACCAGTTGCATTCTCTAGCAGTGTTCTTGATGGTGG
>NW_010936397.1:0-319 GCF_000633955.1 Camelina sativa | reverse complement strand
TTTTTTTTTTTTTTTTTTTTTTTTTTTTGGTATTCTACTATTCTTTCACCAACATGTAAAGTTATAATTTTTTTTTTTTACAATTTCAGTTTAGATGTTTGATATAAAACTCTTTCCCTATATATTTAGAAAATTGATAATTTTCTCCAAGAAATAAAGAAAAGAAAAAAATCTCCCAAATCGTTTCCATTTGTTGAGAGACAAGTTAGATTTTTTTGGATGACCTTTTTTAATGAAATGTAAATATAAATAAATAAATGTGTAGAAGAGATATAAGTCTACACTCTATTCCAGTAATCGTAAACCCAACCGATCCAGT
>NW_010936396.1:0-319 GCF_000633955.1 Camelina sativa | reverse complement strand
AAAATATTCGGTTACTAAAATTAAATAAACCAAATTTGCATTTCAAGACCAACTTAAACAAAGAAAAACCAACTGCTATTATTATTCTCGATGGATTCCAAACAATAGGATCCTTTATTCAGTGCTTAAAATAAAATAAAAACTTTGAATTCCAACGACCCAATTCCATTTCTTTCTGTCACTTCTTCTTGGTAGTATCGCGATTGCCTCCATCTACCATCCATGCAGTAGCTGTCTTTGCTTGTGCCATAATCTCTGCCTTTGTGAGCTTTTCCTGTTTTATGTTGACAACCTTGATGTGATCCAAACAAAGTTTCTT
>NW_010936395.1:0-319 GCF_000633955.1 Camelina sativa | reverse complement strand
GATGCGTACGATGAACGATATCCATAGGCTTTGTCCTGAGACCGTTACGAGCTCGCAAATCTTGGATATGAGACGTGCAGAAGTCGATAAGGTTTTATCTCATACAACAATAACTAAATTGTTCTATGAGACTGATTGAAGTTAAGCTCTGACCATGTACAATTGTGTTTTTTGTATTTTGCAAACAGTTGCTTGACAATTTTTACAACGCTTTGAAATTAATTGGAGATTCATGGATGGACGACCACGAGTGGATCGTCAAATCCAAGTATAGGAACAGTAGCATTAGGAAGAATATGTCCGATCGACTTGGTAAAAA
>NW_010936394.1:0-319 GCF_000633955.1 Camelina sativa | reverse complement strand
CATATATTTGTGACGGCAGATCAATGTAACAATTCATGATTGGGATATAATTTGGAAAAGTACTGTTCTTGGCTCAGTAACTATTAGTGTTGAACGTGAAGGCCAAACGGGTCCAGTGTGGCACTCATTAGACAGCCCATCTGGCCAGGTCTGTTTTTCCTTAGTTACTGTTTGTATACTTTTCTCCTCAAAGGGTTTTAATCTAATCCTTATTTTCTTTCTAGAATCTAATCTAATTTTGTTTATCAGGTTTGTCTTAACATTAATGCAATCAAACTACCTGTAAATGCTCCTAGGTAATACTCCAGTTCTACGTCAA
>NW_010936393.1:0-320 GCF_000633955.1 Camelina sativa | reverse complement strand
TGGGTTTTGTTGCAGATCTGAAATATTAGTGTTAACGACGAGGACTAATATCGACAAGACCATCACCACTACTCAGCGGAGAGACACCGTCGTGAAAGTCACCACTTCTCCGTTTTCTTCTTCACCAAAAGACCAAGCCCAAGCTATATGAAGATAGTAACAACAGAGAAGAACCATAGACGGACATCTCACGACTCCGACCATGAAGTCTGGCTGTCGGCGTGGCCAGATCGGAGAACACGATGAGGGTGTTTTAATAGAGGCGGCTAAACTTAATTTTGTTTCGAGAGTGAAAAGAGATTTTTATTATGTTTAAAGAG
>NW_010936392.1:0-320 GCF_000633955.1 Camelina sativa | reverse complement strand
GACGGAGATGGGGATGCCTCCGCCGCCGCAACAGACGAGTGAGTTCGCGTATTTCGACACGTCGGATTCGGTGCCGAAGCTGCATACGACGGAGTCGAGTTGCTCGGAGCAGGTGGTGTCGCCGGAGTTCACGAGCGAGGTTCAGAGCGAGCCCAAGTGGAACGATTGGTCGGCGGCTGTAAGTAATAATAACACCCTTGATTTTGGGTTTAATTACATTGATGCCACCGTGGATAACGCCTTTGGAGGAGGAGGAGGAGGAGGAGGGAGTAATCAGATGTTTCCGCTACAGGATATGTTCATGTACATGCACAAGCCTT
>NW_010936391.1:0-320 GCF_000633955.1 Camelina sativa | reverse complement strand
GTTTTCCTGTGGAATCCAACAGCTTTCCTAAACAAAAGGTAGAAAAATAAATTAACCCATTGCAAACACATGTTCTAAGCATAGTAAGCTACATAGATATATAAGCATGAACTTAGAAGAACAACTTCTTAGTGTAGATCTCTACCAACCCCCTTGACTTCATATATATGTAAATATTTTCAAGTTCCAGATTAAATTAGAGTAGAGAATCAAATTGCAAACCAAAGGAGACACTACAAGTCTCAGAAATAAACTGAAGCTGACACTTACAAATTATTGGAATCTCCATCTGACCATAGATCTTTCTTTAAACTGTCTTC
>NW_010936390.1:204-320 GCF_000633955.1 Camelina sativa | reverse complement strand
TAAAAGGTTCAAATATTATATTTCGAAACCTTTTAAAAGTTTAAAATTATAAATATTGAAACTTCTAAAAGTATTAGCTTTTAAAAGGTTTCAAAATATTATAATTTTTAAATTTT
>NW_010936390.1:0-155 GCF_000633955.1 Camelina sativa | reverse complement strand
TGAAACTTGAAAATTTTAAAAGGTTCAAATATTAAAAATATTTAAACTTCATAGAATGTTTTAAAACATTACAATTACTTAACTTCCATAGAAATTTAAGACATTATCTCTTCAGATATTGTACATAATATTTAAAATAAAAGTTGAAGCTTCTA
>NW_010936389.1:0-320 GCF_000633955.1 Camelina sativa | reverse complement strand
GATTGATTCCAGCTCAGCCTCCATTGCTTTAATCCACTTTTCTTCTCGTCTGGCTTCATCGAAGGTAGATGGATCATCAGTCGAAACAAACATGACAAAATTTGTAGTCTCTTCTTCATCGTCTTCTTCAGATATCTCTTCACCAGTAGCATAGTCTTGTAAGTAAGATGGTGGTTTTCGAATTCTTGGATTCAAAGGCGCCAGATTCTGAGATGTGTTTGCTGGTCTTAAATCTGCAACTTGTGGTGAGGGAGGTGGAGACTCATGAGTGACTTCTTCTACTTCATGCTCCGTAGCAGACTCGCAATCTTCCCAAATCA
>NW_010936388.1:0-320 GCF_000633955.1 Camelina sativa | reverse complement strand
TATTTGTTAGATCAAAGCTTTATATATTGATGCTCTATTTCACATCTACATGAAGTATATCTGTTATCTCAAAAACCAAAATAAAAGATCAGTTTTTGCCGTGACTGAAGCTCGACAAGAACTCAAGAATCTGAGAAGATACGTTCCCTGAGTTTCTGGTTACAGACGTGTTAACTTTACCATCACCCTTATTTATAGCTTCTACAGGATCATTGCTGCGTCTTTCAACTTTGGCGGATTCAAATTCTGCAGCGAGTTTCATGGCTGAGTGTAGAGAACTTTGAATGTGTGAGTTGGGCGTTGTCTTGAGATTTCTACTA
>NW_010936387.1:0-320 GCF_000633955.1 Camelina sativa | reverse complement strand
TTAGGATGATTAGGAGGAGTGGTGTTTCTAGGGCAGAGATTGTGAATTCCTTGGTTTCTACGTATAGTACTTGTGGTTCGAATGATTCGGTTTTCGATTTGTTGATTAGGACCTATGTTCAGGCTAGAAAGCTTAGAGAAGCACTTGAGGCTTTTACATTGCTGAGAAGCAAAGGTTATACTGTTTCCATCGATGCTTGTAATGCTCTTATGGGAAGCTTGGTGAGGGTTGGGTGGGTTGAATTGGCTTGGGGAGTTTATCAGGAGATTTCTCGGAGTGGTGTTGGTATGAATGTTTATACTCTCAATATCATGGTTAAT
>NW_010936386.1:0-320 GCF_000633955.1 Camelina sativa | reverse complement strand
CGTGGCAGTTGCGGAAGCATGAGGGCAACTATCCTACTCATGATTTGAAGATGGCTGCTGTAGTTTTTGCCCTGAAGATTTGGAGATCATATCTTTATGGTGCAAAGGTACAGGTGTTTACAGATCATAAGAGCCTGAAGTATATATTCACTCAGCCTGAGCTGAATTTGAGACAGAGGCGGTGNGGTGGATGGAGCTTGTGGCGGATTATGATTTGGAGATAGCCTATCACCCTGGTAAGGCTAACACGGTTGCAGATGCTCTGAATCGGAGGAGGGTAGCTTCGGCTCAGGAGCAGGAGATGGAGTCTCTGGTAGGAG
>NW_010936385.1:0-320 GCF_000633955.1 Camelina sativa | reverse complement strand
TAGGAAGACAGAGCAATACAACTCCTCTGTTCACAAAATTAGTAGTTACTTACGGGATCGTCGGTCATGGGAGAAGCGGTGTGGAAAACGCCATCGCAGCCGTCGATTGTGGCACATAGAGCCTCGTAGTCGAGAAGGTCTGCACTGTGAAGAGTAAGTCTTTCTTTGGCTCCTTCAAGCTCTCTGAGATGATTGTTCTTGGGATCAGATGGGTTCCTTACGGTTCCTCTAACGGTGTAGCCTCTCTCTAAGAGTAACTTAACGATCCACGAAGCAATGTAGCCGCCGGCTCCGGTGACGCAGACGAGTTTCCCGTCGAT
>NW_010936384.1:0-320 GCF_000633955.1 Camelina sativa | reverse complement strand
TATCCTAATATTGTCGATCACTAATACATTTATATGCATTTCTGGTTGCAGGGCCAATACAAATCAACATTAGTTTGTCCTATTTGCAAAAAGGTTTCTGTTATGTTTGATCCGTTCATGTACCTATCGCTACCTTTGCCATGCACATCAATGCGAACGATGGATTTAACAGTCATGAGTGCCGATGGGAGTAGTCTGCCTATTCCATTGACTGTCAACGTTCCTAAGTTTGGAAAATTCGAAGATCTTCATAAGGCTCTTGTCACTGCCTGCTCTTTACCAGAGGATGAGACTTTACTGGTTACTGAGGTATAATTCTA
>NW_010936383.1:0-320 GCF_000633955.1 Camelina sativa | reverse complement strand
ATCTATCGATGAATGCCAAGACATGATTCAGAGAAGCTTCCGAAGTAAATATATACACACAGACTAACTAAGCATCTCCGTTTTTCAAATCTTTGTTTTTTTCCGATTCTTAATCCCATTGGTTCTTTGATCTAGCTCGCTCTTTAAATCTGAGAAATTCATGAGAATTAGAGCAATCTAGGGTTTAAGGTTTTAGAAAATCAAAGCAGTTGACGACTCGTGGGGTTTCTCAAATATCAATTGCTTTGATTTGGTCTGATTTTTTGAATGTTGTTTTGAATATATAGACCCAATTGTGAAGTTTCTGATGGAGCAAATGG
>NW_010936382.1:0-320 GCF_000633955.1 Camelina sativa | reverse complement strand
GCTTCCCCAACACCAATCCCACCAATGACGTAAAACTTCCCATCCATAAACACACCAGAACACATCTTCCTACGCTTGTTCATCCCCGGTAACACCGACCAAGTCTGATCCTCATAGTTATACATCTCAGCAGTATCAAGAATCCTACCGCTCGAGTCACAACCACCGGCTAAAACCGCGATCTCCCCGTAACTAGCAGAGCCAAACAAACATCTAGGCATGTTCATACTCTTCCCAGTAGACCAAGAGTTTGTCAAAAGACTGTATCTATAGATTACATAAGAACTCACTTCCCAACCAAACACAAGCAAATCAGTTCC
>NW_010936381.1:0-320 GCF_000633955.1 Camelina sativa | reverse complement strand
ACGAAGAACACAAGCTTCCCGTTGTCAAAAACAGGCGTGATAACGGTTATATCAGGCAAATGGCTACCACCGGCACAAGGATGATTAGTTACTAAAACATCTCCTTCGTTCAGATTTTCACCCCAATGCTTGAGCTGCCAGCGAACTGTACTCGACATGGCACCCAGATGAACTGGAACATGTGGCGCATTAGCAACTAAGCCGCCATCAGGACTAAACAAGGCGCAAGAAAAATCCAACCTTTCCTTGATATTTGTTGATATGGAAGTACGTTGCAAGGTTCTTCCCATTTGCTCAGCTATACCCATGAATCTGTGATT
>NW_010936380.1:0-320 GCF_000633955.1 Camelina sativa | reverse complement strand
TTCCTTCTGAATATATACATCTTTCGTTTTATTCAAAATTCAGCCTGGTGGGATCGCTAAACAAGATACCTTTATCCATCGCGGGGATCGTTCTTTTCAATGTACCAACCAGTTTACAGAACTCAGCAAGCATACTCTTTGGTAAGCGATATCTTGATCAGTTCCGTTGTCCAACATTTTGGATTAACACATATCAGTTGTTTTGTGCATTAACCTGAGGCGCCTGAAATGCAGGTCTTGTGGCTGGGGTTGTATTTGCCAGAGCCAAAATGAGGGAGAAGTCCTAATACCCTTAACAGTTCCAACACATTTTCCTACAT
>NW_010936379.1:0-320 GCF_000633955.1 Camelina sativa | reverse complement strand
TTTTTTTTTTTTTAGGTTAAATCGTGAATGGAAATGAAGAATCGGGTATCGGGTTTGTTAGATTTTTAATTGAATCGGTTTGATCTAAATAAATTGGGTCCGATTTAATAAAAAAAATAACCGGGTCAAAATTTTTAATTGGGTCATAACGGAAGAATCGCCGCTTACCGGATTCCGCCGTACCGTACACCGGAACGGCACCGGAAGCAATGGTTATGGTGTTCTACACATAACCTCTATAAGTTTACCCATGTCCTTATGTAATATCGATAGTTTACGTAGCTAAGAGAACATATAATTTGTCTGTATGTGTGAGCATG
>NW_010936378.1:0-320 GCF_000633955.1 Camelina sativa | reverse complement strand
CGTTGGGGCGGCTAGCAGTGAGGCTAGTGGGGTCCACGGGACAGGTTTTTACAATATTTTATCTATATTATAATTTTATAATATACTAAAATTCTACAAAATTTCATTCAAAAATTAAGAATATAAAATCTTTTGAGTAAAATTAGTAAGAATCAAAATACTATAAGTGGTGTGGAATAATTTTATTGTAAAAAAAAAAACATATCTATTTTGCAATTTTTACTAGATCAAGAGATAAATATATAGAAAAACGGGAATTTTCCATCTACATCCACTTTCTCCTAAAGTATTGACACTTGCATCCACTTTCTACTATCCCT
>NW_010936377.1:0-320 GCF_000633955.1 Camelina sativa | reverse complement strand
TTTATAAAGACTATTTTGTTTTGTGATCCAATTGATAAATCTGCAGATGNAATATAATATATATTTTTTTTATGATTTGAGGTTTTTGAAAACAAAAAGAACATAATTAAACAATTGTTTTTTTGTGTCTTTTAATCAAGATAAAAAATGATCCAAAAAACAAAACATATTCAACTGGAACTTAAATATAAAAATAAAATATCATTTTAAAAATATCATTTCACTAAATTCTCTAAAGATGAAACCATTAGTATGAAATCGAGAACTATAAGATAAATTGATGAGTGAAAACCAAAAAAATATAAGTTATCCTTAGGATT
>NW_010936376.1:0-320 GCF_000633955.1 Camelina sativa | reverse complement strand
ATCGACAACACGTTCAAGCTCATTCATGTCCTACCTTTTCTACCATGTTAACCAACTATGCTCAGAGATAAAGACAGGGAAAACAAGAATATCGATTTATAACACTAGGAATTTATGTTTGCTATAATATATAGTGGTAGAATATTACATGCAAAAGAAATTTCTTGTTTCTCATATCTTTCCACTTCTCCACTAGGTTGTCTATCTTCTCGTCTTGGCCTTGAAGAATATCATTGTGTTTTTGCTGAAAATACAGAACAATAGTTCAGTTTTAGGGAGATGAAAACATCCATATGTGCAAGACAATCTTATGTTTTGAG
>NW_010936375.1:0-320 GCF_000633955.1 Camelina sativa | reverse complement strand
GGAGCTCTAACTCTGTTGTTTCTTTCATTGTGTGCAGGAGACGGTCTGAATTCGTTGTCTTCTCTGCTACTAAATCTTTCCTGCCTAGGTCTTACATTGTGGTTTTGTGGTTGGTCGTGCCTAGAATTTCGATTCTGTGCAAGGCTTGGATTCATTTCTGGATATTCATTCGGGTTAGAAACGTTCATACTCTTCTTGCTCTTGCTCGCTTTTTCGAACACGACGGTGAATGGAGCATCTTCGGTCCAGTCTCCGAATTTGGGCACGTGTGGACGATTCTATAACCACAATAAAACATTTGCAAGAAAAAAGAAACACAA
>NW_010936374.1:0-320 GCF_000633955.1 Camelina sativa | reverse complement strand
CCAGAATCAGCTATATGGAACAAAACTAAGTTAACCAACCAAGTGGAAGAATCTACAAAACGAAAATAGAAGTGTTTCTTTCGGCTACACTAAAATTCATTGCAAGATAGTGAAATCAGTCATAGCGACGTCATTACACATGCGATTAAGACGGTTAGCCTACCACGAAAACAAAGAAAACACAAACGTACACGAAACGGTTTACATCAATGGACCACAGATGATGAACAAACAAACAAACAAACAAACAAAAAGGAGGAAGACGAACCAGTGGTGGTGTGGAGAGATTCTCTTCGAGTAGGGAATTTTGCGGGGAAATG
>NW_010936373.1:0-320 GCF_000633955.1 Camelina sativa | reverse complement strand
TTTTGTTTGTTTTTACAGGTTTTCTTTTATATTTTCAACAATCAAATAAAATGCTAAAATGTTATTATTCATGTTTGTTGAGAAATAAGTTTTATCCCATATATACATATTGAGTTTTTTTCTTTAATTTATTTCTTATATTTCTAATATTTGATATTCTATTACTATATTATGTCCAATTATTAGTCCATGTTTAATAAATTAATACATTCATTATATTCATGATAAATCTTTAAAAATCAAACTGTGTAATATTTATAGTTTAAAGAAATTATAATAAAATATATACAATTATAATGAATAAATCCATAACACAACAG
>NW_010936372.1:0-320 GCF_000633955.1 Camelina sativa | reverse complement strand
AGACAGGCGTAGTAGTTCATTCCGCTCACAGACTTTCCCTTCATTCCTTTCTTGGAGAAGATGTTACGGAAGACGAAAGCCAAGTTCGAAATCATCGCTCCCATAAAACCTGAAAAGCAAAGCCATTTCAAAATCAGTCCCAACCTCAATATAGAACATTGGATATATGACCAACGTATCAAGAGATATATATTACCAATCATGTTGAAGTTAAGCTCAGTAAGGGCAGAGAGAGCGCAACCACCAATGATTGGAATGAGAGACAGGTAAACCGAAGTAGGGAAGGTTTCACCCAAAATGAACCTAGAGACAAGCACACT
>NW_010936371.1:0-320 GCF_000633955.1 Camelina sativa | reverse complement strand
TCATTCCCAGTCCCATTGGTGGTGGTCTCGGTGACCTCAGCAACGTTAGACACGTTCAAATCTTCAGTAGCCATGTCTGAAACACAAATACAAAGCTTTGTTCAGAACACTATTTCAAGTCGTGAAGTGACTTTAACAACACTAAATATATATTATTTGCAAACAAACACAAAAAATAACAAGACCATATAGTTTTCGCAAAACCAAACTTGTTCACGTTAAACTGTTTTGAGTTGCAAAAATAAAGAAATAACATAAGTTTCCCACTAAATATATGACGCTTGTGTGCTAAACAATACAACACTATTCAAACCACTTTT
>NW_010936370.1:0-320 GCF_000633955.1 Camelina sativa | reverse complement strand
TAGGTTGAGGTTCTAAGCCAACTCCGACATCCACACGTGGTTCTTCTCCTCGGAGCTTGTCCGGAGAATGGTTGTTTGGTTTACGAGTATTTGGAGAATGGTAGCCTCGAGGAATATATATTTCACAGGAATAATAAACCGCCTTTGCCTTGGTTTATCCGGTTTAGGGTTATTTTCGAGGTAGCTTGCGGTTTAGCCTTCTTGCACAGCTCTAAACCGCAACCAATTGTTCACCGCGACTTAAAACCGGGGAATATCTTGTTAAACCGGAACTACGTGAGCAAAATTGCTGACGTGGGATTAGCCAAGCTGGTTACGGA
>NW_010936369.1:0-320 GCF_000633955.1 Camelina sativa | reverse complement strand
ATTACAGAAGAACCAGATAACGATAGTCCTTGGTACTTTGATAGTGGTTGTTCTCGTCATATGACAGGCACACAAAATTATCTACAAGATTTCCGAAGAATCAGAGGTGGTAAAGTTACGTTTGGAGATGGAGGCCATGGAGATATTCAAGGAAAAGGGAAAACTGATGACTCCACTCTACCTAAGCTAATGAATGTCTACCTAGTACAAGGTTTGAAAGCAAATTTAATAAGTGTGAGCCAACTATGTGATGAAGGGTTAACAGTATCATTTACCAAAGTTGACTGCAAAGCTACTGATGAGGAGAAGAAGGTAGTTCT
>NW_010936368.1:0-320 GCF_000633955.1 Camelina sativa | reverse complement strand
TGTTGATGTGAGAACATGTTTCTCAAGCAAAAGGCAATTAAAAGTAACCCAAGGTTAACTCTAGTCAACTTGAAGTTTGGTTAAGTTACTTTTGGGACCACAAGAGAGGAGCCTTTGTGTTTTGTCTCTTTGTGCATTAGGGTTGAGGAGGTCTCCAATATAAATTGAAGATGAGGTCGTGAGAGAGTCAATGCAGCCACATGGAGCCGCATTATGTAGCACACAATGTAGCCAGAAGGGTGAGTGAAAACATGTAAAAGCTTTAGCTTTGGGGAGTGTTTTTTCTCATTAGAACATAGGTTGATACAAAGAGTGTTTAT
>NW_010936367.1:0-320 GCF_000633955.1 Camelina sativa | reverse complement strand
AATATTTTAAATATCCATATATATAATGTTCTATAATTAATATAAACTAGATTCAGACCCGCACGTACGTGCGGGGTTGTTTTCTAAAATTATTTTATTTTATTTTAATTTTCTTTTTGAAAATATAACCTCAGTAAATGCAACTATTTGTTTTGTTATCTGTAAAGGCAACTACTTTTTTTTTTTAAAAGGGAATATGTCTAGTTTGGGACAAAAAATAGTAAGAGAAAGTGGTATGTCTCGTCTCATATATGATTTTCTATCTCATAACTGTGGTTTAAATATTAGACTATCATACTAATTAAAATAATTAATGAAAT
>NW_010936366.1:0-320 GCF_000633955.1 Camelina sativa | reverse complement strand
TTGTGGAGAGTAGGTTCTGATGAATGTCTCAGCACATTCACTCATAACAATTTTGGTAAGCTTCTTCGTATTGTATATTCATTCTTTTTTTTTGTTTTTTAATTGCCCGTGTATTCACTCTCTCTTTCTTGCACAGTGACTTGTGTGGCATTCAACCCTGTGGATGACAATTACTTCATAAGTGGATCGATTGATGGCAAAGTTCGGATATGGGATGTGTCTCGTAGTCGGGTTGTTGACTACACAGATATAAGAGACATTGTAACTGCTGTTTGCTACCGTCCAGATGCAAAGGTATACTTTGAAAGACTTTAGTTTCC
>NW_010936365.1:0-320 GCF_000633955.1 Camelina sativa | reverse complement strand
GAGCGAATCGCTTCGTTGCTCAACGTGGCTCTCCATGACGTGAAGCTTAACCTAGGTTTGGTCAACGGATCTAATTTGACCGAGATTTCATCGGTTTACTCTTTAACCGGTCGATCCGAGAGTTTCGGATCCGGTTCGGTCGTCGTGGTCGGAGATTTGTTCGCCGGGGAGGAGAGAGAGTTTCTCGTTGAGCTCAAAGTGCCGACTTCGTCGAGTGGTTCCCACCATGTAATGTCCGTACAGTCTTCGATCGTTGACCCTATGACACATCAGCCGATGACGTGTCCTAAAGAGAAACGGTTTTTGATCCCACGGCCACA
>NW_010936364.1:0-320 GCF_000633955.1 Camelina sativa | reverse complement strand
GGATTCGATAGAAAAGCAATCGGGTTCATGGCCGCTTGGAGAATCCCTGGTGTTGCTCCTTTCGCCTTCTGCCTCTTCTTCACTAAGTTGGTCTCATACACTTTCCTCTACTGGCTTCCTTTCTATGTCAGCCACAATAGTATGTTTTCTCATCATCTCTCCTTCCTTTGACCCTCTAAAGCTGTAGCCTTGATATAGGTATTGTCTAAATTACGTGATGCAGTGATCGGAGGAGAGTACCTGTCCGAGGAGACATCTGGAAACTTGTCGACGCTCTTCGATGTTGGAGGCGTGGTTGGAGGAGTCTTAGCCGGATACAT
>NW_010936363.1:0-320 GCF_000633955.1 Camelina sativa | reverse complement strand
GCCATGGACTGGTGGGACACAGTCAAAGTCAAAGGATCTGAAATTACCTTCGTGCCAGCCAGGCACTGGTCAGCGCGCACACTGCTTGACCGCAACTGCACGTTGTGGGGAGGTTGGGTGGTCAAAAACAATCAACTCAGTTTTTACTTCACTGGCGACACAGGTTATGGCGACGATTTCAAAGAAATTGGAAAACGTCTGGGGCCGTTCGATTTGAGTGCGATTGCCATTGGTGCCTATCAGCCACGCTGGTTCATGAAAGCCCAACACATCGACCCCACTGAAGCTGTTCAGATTCACAAAGACGTGGGCTCACGACA
>NW_010936362.1:0-320 GCF_000633955.1 Camelina sativa | reverse complement strand
ATCACCTGTTTGGAATGAGGAGAGCTGTTGATTTCGCGAAGAGCTTTAGCACCTCTTTCCAAAGACTCAGGATCGAAACCAGATCCTTTAGGCTCATCGGAGTCCGATTTAGAATTCGTCGATGAAGACTTGTGATCGGTTGGAGATTCTTCTGCCGGAGGTGAAGAAGAGAAGAAAGGAAAGCGAAATCGCGAGTCAGCGTAGGCGCGGTTCTGTGACATCGACATGGAAGTGAACGCAGCAGCTATCGCCGCCGCGGAACATAGTCTAGAAGCAGCCATTTGGAGTACACGACTAGAAGCAGCTTCCTAAACCCCAAT
>NW_010936361.1:0-320 GCF_000633955.1 Camelina sativa | reverse complement strand
CAGATCCTAGATCCTATTTTTCCTGGTCAAGAATTTCCACTGCCTCTACACTTGGCTAAGTCTGGCCGGCTACGGTGGCGTCCCCTCGGAGATTCTTATTTATGGAGTGAAGCTCATAGCATCTCCAAAGTTCTTTCTCAAGATAGCAGGATAGGATTTCGCCGATCTTTTGCTTGTTATCCATGTCACCCTAGCCATGAACCATTTCGTTGTTGCATATCTGTTCAGAGCACTAGCTTGCCGGCATCATTTTATCTTAATGATTCGCCAGATGGAAATTTTGGTCAGCAGTTGCACGATCTTGACCAATCAAGAGAGGG
>NW_010936360.1:0-320 GCF_000633955.1 Camelina sativa | reverse complement strand
AGACAGAGAGAGATAGAGAGACATACGAAAACGTAGAGAAATTACAAAATGGAGCAGGCTTTTTGTGCTTTGCTTTTCTTTTTCTTCTGCTTTGGAGGTTGAAGAACCACTCGGATTGCTGCATCAAATACACCTTTCACGTTCTGCACTTTCATTAAAGAAAAACACAGAAGCTTTGAGAAAAAGCTCAAGTAAAAGAAACAAGGTAATGTGTAATAATACTCTAAAACAAAAGGGAAGTTTTTGTTTCTTGCCTCCTGTGTTTTTGAACTACACTCGATGTATGCAGGAGCTCCAATTAGCTTCTTCAGTTCCTCTCC
>NW_010936359.1:0-320 GCF_000633955.1 Camelina sativa | reverse complement strand
GGAATTATCTGACTCTTATTCAAATTGAATGTGGTTTGTACTTGAATACTTTCAAATTCAATTTTTCCTTCTGAAGAATTGTAATCCCCGTTTGAGAATCAGGATGTGATGAGATTGTGATTCATGTGATGTTCGCAGGTTTCTGTTGGAAACGGGTGGGTACTCTTGATAACAATTGCAATGCTTTCTATCTTGAGGCATGTCCTTATTTTGGGATCCACCTCATCATTCTTTTAGGTTCTAGGTTGGTAATGGGCTGGTTAAAATTTAGGGAAGCTGTGAGGAAGTTTGATTGTTTAAACAGCCTAAATACTGTAAGA
>NW_010936358.1:0-320 GCF_000633955.1 Camelina sativa | reverse complement strand
GCAGTATCATAGGCATTGATATAATAAAGTTAAAAACAATGCCTTGTTCAGTTACTTGTGGCCATGAGGTCCCACATGGGGTCATTGGAAACATAGAAAATATCATACCATCATAATGTCGTCAAAGCAATAAATGTTGGCATAACATGTGTCTTGAGATACTACTATATACTAGGGAACATACACGACCATTTCATCAGAATTTCGTGGACCATACCTGCATCCAAAGAGCTATGAAGAACTTCTAAGCAAACGCCAAAACCCCTTGTTTTTGGTAAAAGTACGTTTGATAATGCTGGAAGACCAACTTCAGCTGCAAA
>NW_010936357.1:0-320 GCF_000633955.1 Camelina sativa | reverse complement strand
CAGACTGTAGCAGTTGAGAAACATGAGAGAATAGACAAAAAGATCGATTTAAGTTCAGAAACATGGTCTTCAACAACATTAAACCTGCAATTAATTTGCTGAGTGGACCTTCCGGAATCTCCAAACGTGACCCTTCATGCGCAACAGCAAAGACAACCTAAGAGACAACATTCTATCAGTAATCAAATTCACATTTCAAACAAATGAAATTATTTACCCTGAACAAAGTGGTGAATGAGAGAATAGACATATGGTACAGCATATTATACCTTCTCAGGTGGAACTCCTTCCCATGGTTTACGTAAAGTAGAAAGTTCCCA
>NW_010936356.1:0-320 GCF_000633955.1 Camelina sativa | reverse complement strand
AATTGTCCTTGACCTAATTTTCTCCCAACACTATAAATATCTTTGAGATTCTCTGTTTTTCTCCCAAGAACTGAGTCTATTTGTAGACCTGCGCTTGCCATACGTTTCATATGCGCTTCTTTCTTCTGTGGTTTCGAATTGGCATCTTCTTCGACGACTCTGTTCTCTGGTGGGACAGGTTTTGGTGGTGCTTCTTCGTTCGCCATTTTCACCGGTGGTGGTGGCGTGCTAGGGGTTGGCAACGTGGTTGGTGCTGAATCCACGGCTGCACCTCGATTTTGATTACTCTCGTCTCCCCCATTAACGCTCTTATCGTTTGT
>NW_010936355.1:0-320 GCF_000633955.1 Camelina sativa | reverse complement strand
ATGGTCTGGACTATATATAAAGATCAATAATCAATCTATTTTATAACAATAAGGGGAGGTAACTGGATTGATGTTTGTTTCCAATCTATTTTAGCTTAACCGATAAATTTGGAAGTATTTCGATGGGGTTTTGACGATTTCATGTCAATACACAAATATGTAGCTATGTACTGAATGTACGATGGTTTTTTTTTTTTTTCTTTTTATTTATTATTTTTTTTTCTTGTTTATGTGTTAGTATAGATTTTGACTGAGTTCCCTTTCCACTACAATCAATCAAATCCATGGATTTTTTTTGTATGATCATAACTGGCAAAAAC
>NW_010936354.1:0-320 GCF_000633955.1 Camelina sativa | reverse complement strand
AGACGCCATACGTGTTGTGTTAACACGACCGCGACCTCGTCCTGAACCCCTTGTTGGGCGACCACCACGCTGAACAGAAATATTGGGTTGACTGTTGTCGGAACGAGGCCCACCTTTTTGTTCAAAGAACCACTCCGGATACCCATGGAGTTGAAAACATTCTGAGACATCGTGTCCTTGACGACGACAGTGAGTACATGAAAGAGTAGAACGATCACGGAGCGAGGAGCAGAGACAACAGCCGCTTGAGGTGAAACCTCTGTTTTTACCGTAAAACCAATCGCCTCTGTTTTAGTTGTTTCTTTGGAGCGTGCAACGTT
>NW_010936353.1:0-320 GCF_000633955.1 Camelina sativa | reverse complement strand
GAACTAAGGTGTCTTGTCTGATATCTACATACCCCTTTCTGGAGTTTGTCCTCCACAGCAGTTGCACCTATAAGAATAAGGTCTTTTTCAATCATATCCGATATCCTCTCAAGCAACTCATCTCTATCAGATCCTATAGAAGTTTTGGCCTTGTGAAACTCAGCGTTCCAAGCTGAGTATTCATCCTCGTCAAGCTTTCTGTATGAAAGTGCAAGAGTACGGAGTCCTGCTTCTCCATATTCATTTAAATGCTTAGTGGTAGGTCCCAAGTATGTCTTCCCATTTTTCGCCAGTCGCTCAAAAATAATACTGGAAAAAAA
>NW_010936352.1:0-320 GCF_000633955.1 Camelina sativa | reverse complement strand
GTTTTAGATTTGAGTTTAGTTTCTACTAAGGGTTTTTGGTGGTTTTAATGGTTTTAAAGTGTTTACTTCTGAGTTTTCATATTTCTGTTTGATTGTTTTGGTTACGTTCCTTACAAGTTTGTGTGTATTGGTTTCAGGTCCTGATCACTGCTACGGTTGATACACTGTTACAAGTCTATCTTCAGCTTCAAGGCCCCTGACCAAGGTATTGTTATTTGTGCTTGTGTTTATTCGATCATGATGTGCTTGTTATGTGTGCTTGTATTCGATGATGAGCTTGTGACCAAGTGTCCGTTTATCTAGTTGTGTTAGTTGTTTCT
>NW_010936351.1:0-320 GCF_000633955.1 Camelina sativa | reverse complement strand
CCGGTCATGCTGATTTCAACTCATACATAAAGTGCAATTTTGTGATTTCTGGTACGTAATGCAAATGAAGCAGCTCATGTCAGTCAATTATGCTTTACTCAGATATATGCTGTCTTACTTTTCCAACAAAACTACGCTCTCTTGTTGCTTTGCAGTTGGGGAGGATGCGGCAGAAGCAAACAGAGGTGGAAACAAGATCACTCCAAGCACTAATTGGGATCAGGTTAAGGTAAATTAACTTCAGACCAAAGTGATATAAACATAACAGAAATTGAATGATAAAGCTAGTCTATGTTAGGCCTTGACCAATTGTCCCTAAA
>NW_010936350.1:0-320 GCF_000633955.1 Camelina sativa | reverse complement strand
ATATATATATATATGTTGTTTAACAAACAATTCGTTCTAGCACATTGTTTAAATTCTTCGTAAACTATGAAATTTCGGGTTCAAATCTCGGCAACAGAAAACTCTTGCTTCGGTGTTGTTATTTTGTTTTATAAAAGAAATCATAATTGATGTATATATCTAATATATATTCATCGTTTAACAAACAATCCTCTGTAACATATTGGCTAAATTTTCTCTGAAGTCTAAATTTTTAGGTTCAAATCCTGAACTTGTTCTTTTTGTAAATAAAGGAAATTAAACTGATGTATGTATATGTGTAATATATATTATTTATTTAA
>NW_010936349.1:0-320 GCF_000633955.1 Camelina sativa | reverse complement strand
TGTGAATAATATCTTTTGTATTTTTAAAATGTATTATAGTTTTACATCAATATATTATGTAGTTTATAATTTTCTTGTCTATATGTAGTGGTTTATTATATAGTTAGTATATTCTTATTGTTTATTAAATTTAATTTAGTCAATAAATATACTATTTTTTATTTTTCTTTTTTATTTACAATACAGAGATAATAGTCTTATATTTTTTATAATTTTTGTTGTTTTATCTCTATATAACTAAACACTTTGTATTTATTGTTGTGTAAGTAGATGAAAATAGCAGAGTATTTTTTTTTGTAAAATTTGATTTATACCAATTG
>NW_010936348.1:0-320 GCF_000633955.1 Camelina sativa | reverse complement strand
ATAGCCAGGTTTATTGACATCAAAAGAACGAATGACTATCATCTTTGGCGGTGACACAAAATCCCTTTTAGGGATTGGAATCTTCTTGACGATGTACTCGCACACAGCATCAATGTGTATTTGAGTTGTGCTGAGACAGGAACAATAGGGGCATCCTCGGCATTTGTGTCCTGCAACAGGTTTATAGCTTAATCAAATGATGAAGAAAATATGCTAACTGATTGATGGGAATATTCAAACCTTTATAAATCTCTGAATTGCAGTGTGCTGTTCGATGGCGGATTTTTCTTGAATGAGATCAATCTTGTTCTGAAGGATTA
>NW_010936347.1:0-320 GCF_000633955.1 Camelina sativa | reverse complement strand
TCTCCTTTATCTTCTTTTATCATCTCAATTGTGACTTAACCTTTCTAGTTTGACACTTTATCCCCTTGATGTTATTCCTAGTGAAATACAAATTAGACTAAAGATTTTTTATTTATATAAAGCAGTTCCATTTATGCCATAAATTAGTTTTTGATAAAAATTTATTTTTGAAGTTATTTTACATGATTGATATTTGATAGTATCAACTTCATTCCACATACCCATGAAAATGATGGTTTTTTTCTTTTCTACATAGTCAAATTTCAAAGCACCATATCAATTACTATTAAGGAATTAAACAATCAAAGTTTGCAACTTGG
>NW_010936346.1:0-320 GCF_000633955.1 Camelina sativa | reverse complement strand
ATCCTCGAGGGAACATCTAGATGATGAATCTTACAGCGTTTGTCAAATGACCATGTCGACCATGAACGGTCGGTAATAACTTACTTCCAGAAATTCGACAAGGATTCTAAGTTTTATAACATCTCGTTTTCGAACAAAAAGTTATCTTTGTAAAACTCAAATCTCTCAAGTTCATTCGGCAAATTCTATATAAGTTACTCATTAAATTATTGAACTACAAATTCTTGTTGTTGAGCCTCCTTTGTGCTTCATCCATGGAAGCTGTTCCATTTAATTAACGCTACATTTCAAAGTCAAGTCGCTTAATTTACTGGGAGATT
>NW_010936345.1:0-320 GCF_000633955.1 Camelina sativa | reverse complement strand
TGAAAGAAAGTTTTATAGCGTATAATGGTAAAAATTGGTTTTCTCTCTGTTGTTGATGTTGATGGATGAAGATAAAAAGATGTGGAGAGATGGCACGAAAGATACGTTTCTTCAAGGACCAAATGTCAAAGGCTGGAGTTACTCCCAAAGATTTCCTAGACAAAGAAAATGATATTGATTTGGATGATTTAGAGGTGAACCGAATCCAGATGCCTGCTTTTTTATTTTATTTTGGGACTTTATGCTTCCCGTTTCTTCTTGCTTATACTTTTTTCTTCTTCCTCCTTTATTCAGGTAAAGCTTGGAGAGCTAGAAGCTGA
>NW_010936344.1:0-320 GCF_000633955.1 Camelina sativa | reverse complement strand
TTTTAAAACGATGACGTATCAAAAAATCCAGTAAGACTTTACCATACTAATCTTACTTAGTATTAGATAGATTTAATTTTGGTTGAATTTAATTAGATTTCTTTTTTTATTTTTAAACAAGGCCGTGTCATAAAAAAAGTAACCAAGATTGAGTGGGGATACAAAAAAAGAAAGTATTATGAACTTTTTGATTGTAGCTAGTGAACGAGGAAAATTCATATAAAAAAATTACAACTATGAAAATTAATGAAGAAAAAAGTTGATTCTAAATTCTAAATAAGTATCTATCTATATATATCGATAGATAGTGATTGGCTCAA
>NW_010936343.1:0-320 GCF_000633955.1 Camelina sativa | reverse complement strand
GTTTCGTCGTCATAAGCGTAGCTATAGGCGTCAGGGCACGCGCTCTTAAAAATCCTCGAGTAGTTCGTGGGAGGACAAGTTTGCGGAGTATTGTAAGCTCCACGGCAACAGTATTGATCGGTATTAAACTGTGCACATGCACTCTTGCACGCCACGACATTGTTCTGAGGACCCAAGACCTTAAGCTCGTTAGGGCATCTCGCATTGAGGTCAGCGACACAGCCAGCGTACTTGCAATCACCGGATCCTCCTGAAGGCCTTATCCCCAACTTTACATTGTAACCGTCGACAAGGCTCACGTCGTAGAAATCCTTGCCGCC
>NW_010936342.1:0-320 GCF_000633955.1 Camelina sativa | reverse complement strand
CCCCACAGTGTGAACGCGTCTCTCGTCTGTATAGACTTCTTGTAGTTTTCCACGAACACCTTGCCGTTTACGATAACTAACCTGAAATGCGCTGTCGTTTTGCCTCTTTCCACCATTTCTTTTGTTATCCCTGTTTCTCTCCATGGCTTAAGATCCTCGTGGATCCACTTGAAGTAATCAGGACAAGACCGGTTTGATTCGGTTTGGTTTTGATTATAACCGGGTTGAGTTGTTTTTGAGCAAGAACCGGACCGGTTTTGATTCAAGAAACTTGTGCAGTTTAACAAGATTCCGGTTTTCTCCTGTGGTTTCTTCTCCGG
>NW_010936341.1:0-320 GCF_000633955.1 Camelina sativa | reverse complement strand
CCTCACTCGGCCATGAGCATTCTCACATGGCACCTACACTCTTTTTCTCTTAAGTATAGNGTATAGTTTTTTTCCCAAGTGGTTTTCTATACTAAGGTTTTTAATGAGGTAGGTGTTCGTGATCTTCAAGCTTTATCGACAGTAAGTCGCTTAAGCTTGAGGGGGAGTATGAGAACTCACACACACAAGCACCATCCGTACCACACCGGCCGTACAAGCACCATTCGTACCATACCGTCCGTACAAGCACCGTCTGTACAATGAGATGGGCCGTCCGTACCATGAGGCGCCTAAACAAGTCCAGCCCATGTTGAGAAGCC
>NW_010936340.1:0-320 GCF_000633955.1 Camelina sativa | reverse complement strand
GTCAATATATAATAAAGTCGTCGAGTAGAGGTTTTGAGCAAATCTTTATTGCTTATTACTATTAGCCTGCAAGAAACACACAACATCTGCATTAGTATTAAGTGTAGATCATATCTATCTTCCGCAACTTATAACGAGTTAAAGGAAACCTTTTTCAGGAATTTTTCATGGATCTTCAACGCTTCTTTACATGCTTTTTTCGCGTCAAGATTACCCGCAATGTCTCCTAGTATCTGCAAACCAACTTAAACTTTGAAGTTCCATAGTCTTTTTAATTTTTTTCCTTTTTGGCTTTTGAGAGAACGAGTGAAAAAAAATAA
>NW_010936339.1:0-320 GCF_000633955.1 Camelina sativa | reverse complement strand
TTTATTATCAGAAAGATTCCTCAGCGATAAGTAATCAAAATTGAAGAAAAACAAAAATAAATAAATAAAAATTGGTCTCGTACACGGAACCTCTTAACACCAACATATTGACAATTGAGTCCTCTGTCCACATACATAGCCAAAGACCAATATTCGCATGGTACAACCGTCATTTCGTACTTCAGCCAGTCATAGAACGTCACGTGTCAGATTCTTAGACCCTCTATATCGAACAACGGTGGTGGGGTGCGGTCAAGTTTCTTTTCGCTATATAAAAATTGGTTTAGTTCTGTAAACCGATAAGGAACACATGTTTTAAT
>NW_010936338.1:0-320 GCF_000633955.1 Camelina sativa | reverse complement strand
GAACACAGTAAATATGCCGCATTAGTCGCTGCGTTTCTTAGCTGCAAAGCTCGACGTCGTCCCATACCGGACATCATCTCACTTGTTCTATTCAAAAACTCGCCGCCAAAATTGTCTTTGTTAACCGTCGATTTGGAGCATCTTGGACGGTTTACTAAATTGATATAAGTCTCGAGGTCATGGACACAAGAAATGTTTTGTACGTCGAAGAAATTGAGTGTGAGTTCGACTCCCACGTGAGTGTAGCAAGAACAGCTCCATGGAAGCTCGTATACACCACCTAAAGATCTGAAATTCTCATTGAACAAGAAACCAGGAAG
>NW_010936337.1:0-320 GCF_000633955.1 Camelina sativa | reverse complement strand
GGATCGTCATCAACTCATCATATCTTAGTTTTTAGCCGGATTCTTGATTAGCACTGGGAAGGATTTAAAGAGAAAATTTTACCCCTAGTAAAATTTTCTTTGGAGCTGCATATAAACGAAGAAGAGTGGTGGAATCTTCTTTCGCTCATGCTCGATTGTTCTCCTAAATTACAAAGTCTCGAGCTCATTGACGTAAGCCATTTCATTAGTCAAGTACCTTTTTTTTTTTTCCTTGTGATCTAATTTCTAAGTATCTTAATGCATCTTTTAAAACGCATTGATCCGGAAAATCTCGAAATGTTGAAAAAGAGACGTGAGAT
>NW_010936336.1:0-320 GCF_000633955.1 Camelina sativa | reverse complement strand
TCCCTTCCTTCTTCCTCAATCAAAAGTTCTCCATTATATTGGTCACTCCTATTATCCAGCCTACACATTTTTTCCACCGAGGGATACAGCACATCAGTACATAATTCCGACTGATCACCTGTCGTGAATGTGTGAATTAAATTTCTGACTTCAATCCAGCTCCGCCCAAGAGGCTTCTTCAGCAAATTCTCTCTCCTCGGCTTCTTTCCTTCTAGTGATCTCCCAAGTTTTGCACCTAATGCATAAATCTGCGAAACCACATTTTCAGTGACCGGGTTTTCAGGTTCCAAGGAGAATAAGTTCTCTGCTGCATGGATTGC
>NW_010936335.1:0-320 GCF_000633955.1 Camelina sativa | reverse complement strand
TTTTGTGATTTGTAGAGCACATCCCGCGAAGTTAGACGTTTGGATTCCATTACTAGATCACCTATTTATGCTCAGTTTGGAGAAGCTTTGAATGGTTTGTCAAGCATTCGAGCCTATAAAGCCTATGACCGGATGGCAAAGATTAACGGAAGATCCATGGACAACAACATAAGGTTCACTCTTGCAAATACGAGCTCAAATCGTTGGCTCACTATAAGATTGGAGACTCTTGGGGGTATCATGATTTGGTTGACTGCAACGTTTGCGGTTCTGCAAAATGGGAATGCAGAGAACCAAGCTGCTTTTGCATCTACGATGGG
>NW_010936334.1:0-320 GCF_000633955.1 Camelina sativa | reverse complement strand
CCAAGTCCCAAGTTAGAGGGCAAGTCAGATTTCTTCTAATTAATGGTCATCATAGTTAAATGCTATATCGAATATTTGGTCATATTCACTTACGAAGTGAACATCAAGCCCTTCTTTCAAATCTTGTGGGAGCACCTCAAAATCTCTCCGGTTAAGAGCTGGAAGTATTATCGTCTTAATCTGATTCCGTTTTGCAGCTAAAGTCTTCATTTTCACCTGAATGAGAGAGATTTGGTGTCTTACAAAGCACTTAATACAAAAATTGGTTATCAAACAGCTAAAATGGAGTAGAAAATTCTAGTGTGTGCGTGTGACTTACG
>NW_010936333.1:0-320 GCF_000633955.1 Camelina sativa | reverse complement strand
GCAAGTCTTTGGAGATTCCGAATGTCTGAAGGAAGTTCCTTTATCGCAGTGCCATCCAAGTATATTGCTTCTAGTTTTCCTGAAAGCACCTTAAATACCTTAAATTTTGAACAGTCGCTGAGGATGAGAGTTTCCAGAGATATTAAGTTAATCTCTGGAAGATGCTTAAGACTTGTGCAGCCTCTGAGGTTCAAGAAAACAAGACACTTCATATTTTCCATATCCTGGGGCAATGTGTCCAACGCTATGCAGCCTTCAAGGTTCAACTCTTGAAGATTTCGAGCCTCCGCTAATCCTGACAAGGTACTCAACTTTCTTGA
>NW_010936332.1:0-320 GCF_000633955.1 Camelina sativa | reverse complement strand
AACCCGTTTTATCCCAAAATAGGCTTAAACCAAGAAAACAGGCTAAACGCAGGAGAACACATTGATTCGAAGCAGTAAAAATCTATGTTACTCTTGCTATGGTCAAAATATGTAACAATCCAATGAATTTGACTAATTATAAGATTTCGGGTTGAATTTGGAGTGTTTAGACACCAGTTTTACCCATTTTGTCCCGAAACAGGCTAAAACCGAGAAAACATTGATTCGAAGCAGTAAACAGGTTTGTTACTGTTTCTAGGGTCTGAATGTGTAACAATCCAATGCATTTGACTAATGGTAAGAGTTCGGGATGAATTTGG
>NW_010936331.1:0-320 GCF_000633955.1 Camelina sativa | reverse complement strand
GCTGTACGGACGGTCACGGTTGCCTTAGGCTTATTCTTGGTCAATAAGAATGTGTGACAATCCAATGTATTTGACTAATTTTTANAGAATGAATTTGGAGTGTTTAGACAACACTTAAACCCGTTTTATCCCAAAATAGGCTTAAACCGAGAAAACAGGCTAAAACCGAGAAAACATTTATTCGAAGCAGTAAACAGCTTTGTTTGTGTTTCTTGGGTCAAAACCTGTGACAATCCAATGCATTTGACTTAGTTTAAGAGTTCGGAATGAATTTGGAGTGCTTAGACAACACTTAAACCCGTTTCATCCCAAAACAGGCT
>NW_010936330.1:0-320 GCF_000633955.1 Camelina sativa | reverse complement strand
GCCTGAGCATCAATCCAGTTCGATAGGTTTTGGCTCCAGTTCCTCAGCTCCAGTTTCAATTCCATAGCAAGCTCAAGCTGAGATATGTCTAGCTTTTCCTTTAATGTCATCTTATCAAGCTTCTTAGCCTCAGAGATTACGCAAGATTGTCTACTGTGACATTCTAACATAGAGCTCCACATATCAACCAACCTAAATATTGAGACACACCAACAAGCTGAGATAACTCATCAAGCTTCTTAAACAAGCTTAATGGTAATTATAGTTGTCTTAGTACCTGTGGATCAGTTTTTTCATCTGAGACCAGAGCTCTTCATCGC
>NW_010936329.1:0-320 GCF_000633955.1 Camelina sativa | reverse complement strand
TTACGTACCTGAAACATATCCTCGTTGTAGGAGCCAGGGGAAGACTGAAGAGCTCTGTAACCGCCATCGCTGAAAGCCCAGGTTCGAGCAACGGTCAAGCCATGGCGAGAGGCATCTTGGAGCGCGGCAGAGATCTTAGACCTTTGGGATGGATCGGAGGAAACGTACATGAGCCAGTAGGCATTAAAGCCATTAGCGTAGAAAGGGTAGCCATTGAGACTAAACTGAACACCTTTAGTCCTCACGAACCCATCATTCGGTAACGCATCTGCTCCTAGCTCCAAACAGCTTTGTTGGATCACGATCGCTAGAAATGTAAT
>NW_010936328.1:0-320 GCF_000633955.1 Camelina sativa | reverse complement strand
GATAGTCTTAGTCTTGCGTCTCTCTCCTTCTTGCAACACCCACTCTTTCTCTTCTTCTTCCTTCTCTCTCGCTTGCTCTCTTCTCAATTTTCTTTAACTTACCCCTTCTTAGCTTTTCCGAAAATGAGAAGAAAGCCAAGCTATTTATAGAGAGTTTTGGGTGGTGGAGGCAACCAATAAGAATCACATGCACTCTCTCTATTAGAGGGACTTCAACACTTGGAAGCTCCTTGATTAAACACCTTGAATTCCACTTAAGATTTTGGAATTCTTTAATCCTCCACTAATCTCCACTAAACTTCCATGATTAAAATATTAAT
>NW_010936327.1:0-320 GCF_000633955.1 Camelina sativa | reverse complement strand
TCTCTTCTCCCTTTTTTTGCTGCTCCTACTCCTGCAGTAAGTGATTTTCTCTAGCTACTCGATTGCTTGTAAGTGATTGGTAACTCTGCAGTAACTTAAAATGTTGTTCACAAATGCTCTCCTTTCAACTGGTGTTCTTATCTGCAGTAAGTTATATAATTTACTGGTGTTGTTATCTGCGGTAAGTGAATATGAAGTCTGCTTAACACTTATTAAGTTGTTTCTGTTAGAAAATATTGTCGATGAGGTATAACTTTTATGAGATTTCATATTTAACTTAAACGATATTATGTAGGTGGTACCATCTCACAGTGGGAGGA
>NW_010936326.1:0-320 GCF_000633955.1 Camelina sativa | reverse complement strand
CTACATCTAGTCTTGAAAGGAGGATCCTTAAATCTGTCACAGCAGCTTTGGCAACCATGCTTGATGCGAAGCTAGGCGCTCTTCACTTGAATCAAACCAACCCGGAAGCAAATCAGCATCAACGGCAGAACCAGGAGGAACCAAGACCAAACGATGAGACCAGGGAGTATTACAGTCACAGTTCTTCTCACAGTAGTCAACGCAGACGTCGACGAGACAGACCGCAACCTAGAGATCGTTAAAGTTCAAGATTCCCGCTTTCCATGGAACCAACAACCCGGATACTTACTTGGAGTGGGAGCAGAAAATTGAGTTAGTCT
>NW_010936325.1:0-320 GCF_000633955.1 Camelina sativa | reverse complement strand
TTTTTTTTGAAGTTTTGGCTTAAAAGGTTTTGTAATCTAGCTATGTCGATTTTGAATTTTGCTTAATTCATTTGGTATTAAATTCTTTGTTGGTTTGTTAGTGTTGAGGACTGTATGAAAGTAAAAATACTACTCTTTGATCTTTTTTTGCAGAAGACGGATGGTGCTTTGGCTCAATCTCGTCGTGGGTTCCTCGCGAGAAAGCTGTAAGTATCTTTTTTCATTTGTCTCTGTTCTAAGGTAGAGATCATGAAATCAATTCTACTCAGATTGTTAAGAATTGGGAAGTGATTCATTTTGAAGTTTGGTTTTGGAAGGAT
>NW_010936324.1:0-320 GCF_000633955.1 Camelina sativa | reverse complement strand
ATTCCGTTTATTGGCCGCATTGCTCCTTCGGATACTTACAGGATATGGAAACGTGGTTCGAACCTCCGTGCTGATATGACTCTTGCCGGTTTTGATGGGTTTAAAATCCAGCGGTCAGATCAAACATTTCTCTTTCTAGGGGATGGTTACTCGTCTGAAGACGGTAAAATGTCCCTATCTCCTGGCTCGTTGATTGTTCTTTCTCATAAGGAAAAAGAAATGACAAATGCTTTGGAAGGAGCTGGAGCGCAACCGACAGATGCTGAGGTTGCTCATGAAGTGGCTTTGATGTCTCAGACTAATATGTATAGACCTGGAAT
>NW_010936323.1:0-320 GCF_000633955.1 Camelina sativa | reverse complement strand
TAGTAATGGATCTTAGAAGTGCCATTGGTCACAAACAAGACCTTGAGATTTTCATGCCAAAGCTGTTCCACAGTTTCCAGCGGATAATGGACAAACTTACTGATGTCATTGTTTTTTGTATCGAACTCTTCAGTTGGCTCGATTCCACATAAGAATTCCAGTTCCTGTTTTGTGATTTCAATTATGTCTGCAAGATTCCACACTTCCTGTATGAACGACTTGGTTTCTTCGCTGGATTGCCATAACGGTAAAGGGAGATTCAAGTCATAGAAAATGACGTTGCCTAGTTGCTTTGATATCTTGATGGCTTGTATCGTAGT
>NW_010936322.1:0-320 GCF_000633955.1 Camelina sativa | reverse complement strand
GAATACTGAATAGAGTGATCGACTCGGGGATGGGTCCATCGGATTATTCAAATGTTCTTTCTATATAATATATGCTGGTGGCCTAGTGCTAACTTGTTGCTATTGCTAAAGGTGGCTTCGTTTAGTATTTGGATGATACATACAAATACTAAACTGAAATATAAGATACATCAAGGATTTAAAGGAACTTATCAAATCATTATTATTCTGAACTGAAATATAAGATACATACATACTCATCACAAAAAAGAAACTTCACACTTAATTAAGTTATTATTCTTAGAAGTTTAGATGCGATGATAGATTTCTAATGTAACATT
>NW_010936321.1:0-320 GCF_000633955.1 Camelina sativa | reverse complement strand
TTTTTACCTGCTGATAGTGAAGTAGTATGTTGGTTAGTAGAGGCAGACATAGCTAACAATTGAACCTACGGAAGAAGGATTAAGGTGGTTAAGATGGATAAGAATCTCATATAAGTTTAAAGATAACATTGAACTTGAAAAATATGAACTTATCGAGAAGGGGACATGCCTAACCCTTCGAATCGAAAGTTCTTCAGACCTACCGATTGGTAGAACTACAGACACAGTCTGAGGTGCGACCTTTATATAACCCTTTGAAGACTGAGAATAGCAGAGAAATTTCAAGTTCTTGGAAGAGAGGAGTCGTAAATTTTCCAGGC
>NW_010936320.1:0-320 GCF_000633955.1 Camelina sativa | reverse complement strand
TATTACCGCAAAGCGGCCCGAAGGGGCGCAAAGCGGCCCGAAGGGGCCCAGAGGGGCCGGGGTAACTGTAAAGAGACGAAGGGGCCCCTGTGGGCATATATTGCTTTCGGCAAAGCCGACGAAGCTTCGTTCGGGTCTTTTTAGTTAGCCCAAAGGGGGTAATATATTGAAGTGCCATAGCGCATAAATATATACCCTCCGGGCTTATTGGCAAAGCCAATACTTTTAAATCAGGAGAAGGCCGCAATATATGCCCACAGGGTGTCATATATCTTTGCGAAGCTTTAATAAATTAACCTTTGGCCACCCTTGGGCCCCGG
>NW_010936319.1:0-320 GCF_000633955.1 Camelina sativa | reverse complement strand
GCATAACACACACTGCTCCACCAGTCATATACTGTGACAATGTTGGAGCCACGTTTCTTTGTGCCAACCCTGTGTTCCATTCCAGAATGAAACACATTGCTATTGATTATCACTTCATCCGGGGTCAGGTACAGAATGGCAGTCTTCGTGTTGCACATGTACATACCGCAGATCAGCTTGCAGATGCATTAACGAAGCCTTTATCTCGTCAACGGTTTCTCCAACTACGGTCCAAGATCGGAGTTGCTTCAGCCCCTCCATCTTGAGGGGGGATGTTAAGGATACACAATATCATGACATTAATATTACGATATCTTCTT
>NW_010936318.1:0-320 GCF_000633955.1 Camelina sativa | reverse complement strand
CATCATTGATCAATCTCAAACCGCTGATTCCACCGTCTCTTCATCACGACCTTAAGATTGAGGGGGCGTGTAGAAGTATAAGAATGTCTGGAATATTCTAGAGTATATTTGTTAATAATTACTATATCTTTATATTTAGAAACTAGGTTAATTAGCTTCTCATTTTATTCCCTATATAAGCATATGTAATTCATTGTAATTATTACGAGAATCAATATATTATTTTCTAAACACTAAGGTGTTCTTCTCTCATCATAAACCACGACTATGCACATATATTGGCTTAATTTGATTAACTTTGGTTAGAGATCTTTCTTGTT
>NW_010936317.1:0-320 GCF_000633955.1 Camelina sativa | reverse complement strand
CGGCAACCTAACAAGAAACCAAAACCCAAACCCCAACCCCAGCAAGCAACACACAACATGCAAGCTAAACAAACAACAACTACATGCAGCACTCAACTGCTACATGCAAACCAAAATGCAAGAAAAACAAGCAAGATAAAACATGCAAGTTAGTCAAGCAATCTCCAAGTATACTATCAAAGTATACACATGCGGAAGCTAACAACTCTTCTCTCCTTCACTTTAATGCCTCAACGCTTCGTCACCTCCTCACTTCATCACTTCCCCCATACTCGTGAACACCTATACTCACAGCCACAAAGGCACGCGAGTATAGAACA
>NW_010936316.1:0-320 GCF_000633955.1 Camelina sativa | reverse complement strand
ATGAATCTATACGATGATTCCGATAGTGATGACTTGGGTTCTTACTACAAACCGTCCACATATCGCCGAGAGCCCAAGGAGAAGTCCCCAAGGCGCGTCCAAAGAACTCCGACCTGGTCACCGCACGCATCGCCCAGCAAACCTAGTTCCCACCGTATCCAGAACCAAGGTTTTTCGAGCTGGCCACCACGCGCATCACCGGCCAACCCGTCAAATATCGGCCAAGATAAAGGCAAGGCGAGCATGGTGGGTTCTCGGACTAAGTCAATGGACCTAGCCGCAAAGAGAACGGAGTCTACTTCCGAACCGCTCAGTACAAT
>NW_010936315.1:0-320 GCF_000633955.1 Camelina sativa | reverse complement strand
TTTTTTTTTTTGTTTTTCTAATCTTAACTTTGGGCCTGCATATTGGGCCGAGGCTTTATTTATATGTTCTATATATATGTTGTAATATCCGAAGTTTAAAGAAAGGAAACAACGAAAACCTAATTCTGTTAATTCTTCTAATTCTTACGATGAAAACAACGAAACCTGCTAGTTCTTCTTCTTCTCATCAGGTTCAGAGAGCTACAAGCTTATTGAAAAGACAAGCTACTGTGTTTAAGAAAGCTCGCGAGCTTTCTGTGCTATGTGCAATCGAAGTTTGCGTGATCTGTTACGGAGCCGATGGAGCGCTTAAGACATAT
>NW_010936314.1:0-320 GCF_000633955.1 Camelina sativa | reverse complement strand
AAAATCATTCGAAGAGGCCTCAGGACTTGCGATCAGTCTCCCCAAAATAAGTTTCTTTGCATCCGGACTGCATCAGCCTGAAATTGATCAAACCAAGGCAGCATCAGGCATTGCTCATGGCCAACTCCCTATACGCTATTTGGATATTTCTCTATGCACCAAAAAACTTACGCTGCTTGACTGTGCTCCTCTCATTCAGCGCGTGAAAACAAAACTCAATAGCTGGTCGACCAGAACTCTCTCTTTTGCAGGCTGGTTGCAAATGCTAAATATTGTCATAGCTGGTATCACAAATTTCTGGTGCTCTGCATTGGTGCTGC
>NW_010936313.1:0-320 GCF_000633955.1 Camelina sativa | reverse complement strand
GTCTACTGTTTCCTCCCTGCGCTCTCCCTCTTCTCTGGTCAGTTCATTGTGCAGACGCTCAACGTCACTTTCCTAGTCTACCTTCTCACCATCTCCATCACTCTCTGCTTACTCGCGCTCCTAGAGATCAAATGGTCTGGAATCTCACTCGAGGAATGGTGGAGAAACGAACAGTTTTGGCTCATTGGAGGAACAAGCGCTCATATCGCAGCTGTGCTTCAAGGTTTGCTTAAAGTTGTAGCTGGAGTTGAAATCAACTTCACACTCACTAGTAAATCAGGAGGAGATGATGTTGACGACGAGTTTGCTGATTTGTACAT
>NW_010936312.1:0-320 GCF_000633955.1 Camelina sativa | reverse complement strand
TCCAACTTTCCTTGTGTGACATTCATTTCATTCCTGAGGCCTTCTAATAGATTATCAGACTCACTGATCTTCACGTTTAGCTCATTCACTGTATCTTCTAATTTCTTTTTCTCACCTATAACAGTATTAAGATTTTCTGTCAGTTCTTTCTCGGTCTCAGTTGCAATGTTTAACGCAGCTTCAAGGCTCGAACTTTTCACTTGAAATGCCTCTAGCGTGGATTGAAGCTCAGCCACCTGACTCACGTAACTTTTGGAATCTGCTTCAGTTTCCCCACACTTCTTCTCCAGCGAGCTAACCTGCTCCTCAAGTTCCTGAAT
>NW_010936311.1:0-320 GCF_000633955.1 Camelina sativa | reverse complement strand
CCCGTGAATGGGTATTGATAATGTTTGTAAGGTCTATATATTGAAGGCTCATGATCAATATCATTTGCGACTTTAAAACCATTGTTCTCATTTCTTCTTTTCACTTCTTCCTCCTTAAAACAAAACAAAGAATTATTATAGCATCCCCTTCTTATCATTTCCTCCTTATCATTTCTTGTTCTCTTTTCTTGCAACGTTTCTTCTTCTCTTTTCTTCTTCTCATTTCTTGTTATTATTTCTTCTTGCTAAATACTCAAAACCATATTTGACTACTAATGTCTAATTGGAGTTCTGATCATGAAGTTGATGAAATGGTAGAG
>NW_010936310.1:0-320 GCF_000633955.1 Camelina sativa | reverse complement strand
AAATCAGAACCAGTTCCGGTTTAGCTCAAGATTCCACAACCTAATCAGTGTGTTCTCCTTCTTCTAAGTTACCTTTCACGACGTTGTTCAGGAGTTAATCCATCGTTCTTAGGTTGCTTAGGCTTATGATTACCTCTTGCTTGAGCTCTTTCACGATCACGTTCTCTTTGGTTTCCACGTTTGCTTCAATTAAAGCCAAACAAATAGTATATAATATCACAGAAAAATAAAATAAAGAAACCTAAACAATTAAAAAAAAAGGTAAAGCAAAGAAATCTTAATAAATGAAAGAGATCAAGAAAAAGGATATGTGCCATTGT
>NW_010936309.1:0-320 GCF_000633955.1 Camelina sativa | reverse complement strand
AGTGGATCAGTGGTTAGAAGCTTTACAAGCTGTCGTCCTTGTAATTCTCTTCTAAGATCTATTGATAATCCTGCACTCTCAGCCACTTCCAATGCAGCGGAAACAGCTCCTTTCCCAGCCAATCTTAGAGCCAAGCCTTCAGGGTCTTCTTTACATTCGGCTTCTACCTGTTTCCCTTTCAGACTTTTAGAGTGACACATCGAGTATACGAAGAGCCAAACATGATCTCAAACAAAAGGAAGAAACATAACCTCTTGCCAGCTGTTATGGCGATCATCTGCAGAAAGTATGTGGCTGTACTTCTGCAGAGCTTTTCTCCT
>NW_010936308.1:0-320 GCF_000633955.1 Camelina sativa | reverse complement strand
GCACCCGCCTGTGCGGGCCGGCTGAACGTGTCTCGATGACGCCGGCGCCAAACAGGGGCTGCAGCCCGCGACTTTGCAGCGCAGCTGCTAAAAGTGTGGGTGGAAGTGCGGGGTATCGATCCCCGTGCCTCTCACATGCGAAGCGAGCGCTCTACCATTTGAGCTACACCCCCGCCGCTGGGGACGTGCCTGTGTGATTCACTTCCGGTGGTCAGCCAAACGCTTTGAGGGCGGCCAGGCCGAGGTCCAGCTCGGTGATTGCGGAGATGGCCGCCGCGGGGCGCTGCAGTCTGTGCTCGAGCGCGAGTTGGCCACTTTGG
>NW_010936307.1:0-320 GCF_000633955.1 Camelina sativa | reverse complement strand
AAAACATTGCTTAGAAGCTGTAAACAGCTTTGTTAGTGTTTCTGTGGATAAAATGTTTCTTAATCCAATGCAACTGAGTAACTATAAGAGTTTGAGATGGATTTGGAGAGTTTAAAAGCCAGTTATACCCGTTTTGTCCCAAAACAGGCTAAAACCAAGAAAACATTGCTTAGAAGCTGTAAACAGCTTTGTTAGTGTTTCTGTGGATAAAATGTTTCTTAATCCAATGCAACTGAGTAATTATAAGAGTTTGAGATTGATTTGGAGAGTTTTATAGCCACTTATACCCATTTTGTCCCAAAACAGGCTAAAACCAAGAA
>NW_010936306.1:0-320 GCF_000633955.1 Camelina sativa | reverse complement strand
TCAAAGTGAACTAACCAGTAGGTGATCCTTGTCATATATATCTACAGATAAGTTGTGAACCAATGTGGTTCCATTTGTTGGTGTCTGAAGAGTAAGCTCCTCGATCTCCAGACGCTTTTGGTTCGGCTGGGAATTGATTGAACCATTGGCGTCCAGCAGTGAAGAATTCCTCTCACTCTGATACGTCAGCTCAATCTCGTCCACAATGTCAGAGGGATCTCTGAAGATGTTGTTATCCAAAAGATCATCAAATTCACCTGTATTGTAAGAAGGCTTGATTTTGTTAGAATGCGTAAAAAGGAGAATCCCACAACCTACAG
>NW_010936305.1:0-320 GCF_000633955.1 Camelina sativa | reverse complement strand
AGCATCAACATTAGGCCACGGGTGGTTCTTGACCTGTAACAGAGATCCAAAGATTCATAAAAACAAAAATAATCAGAAATCTGGTAACACATGAATGATAAACAGAAATCTGGTAACACATGATAATTTTAAATAGTACACATGAATGATAATGTTAAAGGTTTAAAATATGAATATGATACATTATTTATTAATGTTTGTTTTTGTTAATATACCGGGAAATATTGTCTTCTCCACATCTCAAATACTAGGTATTTGGGTTAATTATATTACTGGTGTCATCTATGGAGAGGTCGTAATTTCAAGGATCATCTATCGAT
>NW_010936304.1:0-320 GCF_000633955.1 Camelina sativa | reverse complement strand
TTCATATCATCATTCAACAACTATCATGTTACACATCAGCTCATTCTATCATGCAGCTTATCATCATACCATGTCATCATATATTATAATCATATCACGCAATATCAAACAATAGACATATCCAATCATATAGTTTCCAAACCTATACAAGCAATACATGAAATTATGCTTAGAAAGTAACCAATGTATTTCCGCAAATCCCAACCTCACCTTAGCAATTTGGTTGATTCTCAAGTAGAAGCCAACAACGACAGAATCCGATCCAACAACGATCTTAATCTGCAATGGTTAGATTAAACATCAAAGATTATATTCCAATA
>NW_010936303.1:0-320 GCF_000633955.1 Camelina sativa | reverse complement strand
GGTCCCATTCATGCGGAGATTGGAGGTTTACCACTAGGTTTTGAGGATATTCGGGTCCGAGACTTGTGGAGAAATGGTACGGGGTGGCATCTTGCTAATATTTTGCCATTTACCTCTGACGCTACACGGTTGAAGCTTGGTGCGATCGTGGTGGATACAGTTACAGGGGCACCAGATAGGTTATCTTGGTCAGAAATGGCAGATGGTAGATTTACAGTGAAATCCGCATATGCTTTTGTGACACAGGATGACACGCCACGACAGGATATGGAAAAATTATTTGCGTGTGTATGGAGGGTGAAGGGTTCTGAGCGAGTTCG
>NW_010936302.1:0-320 GCF_000633955.1 Camelina sativa | reverse complement strand
GTCAATTACATAACTAAAATTACTCCCAAAAGCATCAATCAATTTCAGTCAAAATCAAATATAGAAATTGTAATTACCGTGAGAAAGAGAAGAGAAGAATGAAACAAATGATCTGCAAAGCAACAAAAACACAGTACCAAGTGATCTGCAAAGCAACAAAAACAACAAATTAAACACCAACCTTTTTTGCTTTCTCGACATTTCTATACTTAATACTTACAAGACAATGATCATAACCAAAACTGCAATAGAAACAGAGAAGCCATATCCTAATGTATATGCTCTTCATTCATTAATGTCTAAAACAAGTTCTCTTCTTC
>NW_010936301.1:0-320 GCF_000633955.1 Camelina sativa | reverse complement strand
TTTTTTTTTTTTTTTTTTTTTGTTCTGTATGTAAAATTCATAAGCTAAATCAGGTTTAGTTCATCTATCTATATGTATGAGGTTTTGGTGATTTAGCTATATATGAGTTGAAGCTTTGATTTAGTAATCTAGTTTGGACATTTCATGAAGATTTCACTATTGTTTTTTTTAATCCTATTCCCATTTGATTGCTCCCGATTTTTGCATAATTTTAGTGGACATTTCATGAAGATTGTCTCTAATCTAGATCTTCACGATTTTGAATCACGATCATATCTAGATTTATAGATTTTTCATTTTTTTTTTTTTTTTTTTTTTTT
>NW_010936300.1:0-320 GCF_000633955.1 Camelina sativa | reverse complement strand
GATATCTGCCAAGTTTAATAGCAATGAACGACAATGCCATAGATGAATATGGATCATATGAGTGCGAATTAATGAGTATGTTTGTATGTGTGATGGAAATGTTTGTACGAAAAAACATGACTAAAATATCTAAATTAGTGGTTCCAAGCAAAAATGACTATTTATAGTCAAAATGTTCGGCCAAACTTAATTACTCATTTGTTGTTTTTATAATAACATCAGTCACAAATAAAAACTGAAACTAGAAGTCATAATTATGGTGAACATAATTCAGTAAAGATTTCACGTGTTTAGATAACAACACACATCAAATAGGCTTC
>NW_010936299.1:0-320 GCF_000633955.1 Camelina sativa | reverse complement strand
GCATTATGTGGAATATCTGCCTATAACGTGGTCCTAAAATTTAAGAATGATATTGGTTTTATGCGCAGTCATAATAAGGAACGTTTGAAACAGTTGAAGCAAATGAAAGAGAGAGGACAATTGGATCCTGAGCTTTCTTGATGTGGTGAGGGATTCTTATGGACGGTCACGACACCAACAATAGTAGTTTGGCGTGGAGTTAACGTACAGCTCTTTGGGCGTTATATTTTCTAGTTGTCTCGGTGTATACAAGGCGAGACCCTTCCCTCGTGCCTTACCATGCTCTTGATATGATAGAGTTATGAACTATAAACTTTATC
>NW_010936298.1:0-154 GCF_000633955.1 Camelina sativa | reverse complement strand
AGTAACATAGCTGTTTACTGCTTTAAATCAATGTTTTCTCGGTCTTAGCCTGTTTTGGGACGAAATGGGTACAATTGTTGTCTAAACATTCCAAATTCCTCCCGAAATCTTACAATTAGTTAAATGCATTGGATTGTCACACATTTTGACACTA
>NW_010936297.1:0-320 GCF_000633955.1 Camelina sativa | reverse complement strand
TCATTTTCCTTTCCCTTTGTCAGAAGCTTGTAAGTTTCCTTGTCCTTGATCACAACATCATCAGAATCGAATGTAACAGCACATGGATAATCTTTACATAACTTTGAAACTAACAATAGAGATTTCGCTATGTCAGGACAGACCAACACATCCTTTAAAGGGAGATTACCTGACGTTGATGGAAGATTAGCTGAGCCGATGTGAGTGATGGGAAGGAAGTTACCGTCACTTGCCATCACAGTGTCATTGCCGTGGTAGGGTTGAGCTTTCTGGAGTCGCTGAGTGTTGTTGGTGATGTGAGCCGTTGCTCCTGAATCAGG
>NW_010936296.1:0-320 GCF_000633955.1 Camelina sativa | reverse complement strand
TCCGGTTGAACAACTCGGACGTGGCAAGCGTGAGAAAGCTCTGCCAGCTAGACTGAAGGACTATGTGTTGCAGGTTGTGTGTGATTCGGACAAAACTGCAGACGAGTCAGTTGAAGGAATCGATTTCCCAATCTCAAAATACATCGACTGCAGCCAATTTTCTCCGAAGTATAGAGCGTTTCTGGCATCAATTATTGCTGGCACGGAGCCTACTACCTTTCGTGATGCAGTGGCTTACAAAGAGTGGCGAGAGGCAATGCAGAAAGAAATTGATGCTCTCGAACAGAATCAAACGTGGACAGTTACAACTCTTCCACCAG
>NW_010936295.1:0-320 GCF_000633955.1 Camelina sativa | reverse complement strand
CGAGGGTCCATGAAGTTGTGAGTTGAACCCGAATCAACCAGCATGAAAATAATTCTTTTCCCATACAACCCTTTCACTCTCATTGTGTCATACTCCTCTACACCAGATACTGCACTTACAGACACTCTAGGTGTGACCTCCATGGTTTCCAGACTCTCCTCTTCCTCATCACTCTCATCCTCTCCACCCCCGACTTCGATAAGGTACAACTGCTTCCTCTTATGTTTTAGGTAATGGTCAGGAGTATATTTTTCATCGCAGAAATAACACAAATATTTAGCCCTTCTATCACTCATTTCTGCATTAGATAAAAACTTCTT
>NW_010936294.1:0-320 GCF_000633955.1 Camelina sativa | reverse complement strand
CGGCAGAACCTGCCTTGTTCTCCTCTTAGTGGTAAAGTGAGATCTTCAGTTAACGCTGTTCAGTGATTGGTTCCTATATATCAAAGGTACGTATGTGTATCTTTTTATGTATTGAGCTTAGTTTTTTTTTTTTGGTTTTGATATTTTTCTTTTTTGTGTTGTGCAGGCGATACTATATCCTCTGCGTTTACTTTTTTACTTTCTCTGTTTTGTTTTGTTTTCTGGTAGATCCTTTAAGAGAGTGTCTTTTTCTGTTTTTCTTTTTAATCTGGTCAAGTGTCATGTGTATATAAAACCGTGAATGTATATATGAATGAGCT
>NW_010936293.1:0-320 GCF_000633955.1 Camelina sativa | reverse complement strand
GGAAACAACATTGCAAAGATGGTTCAAGAAGAAGAAGAAGTAATGAAGAAAGATTACAAGAGAAAGGATCGTAAAGTTAAGATTGTTCTGAGAAGAGATGAGTTAGAGAAACTCATTCTCTTCCAGCTAAACGCTGGTGGCAACGTTGAAGGCAAAGGAGAAACAACTTTGGCTTCTTTCGGAGATTTTCTCAGGGAGTTAGAGGCAGAGAGATCTGCTGGAGAAGCGGCTGCTAAGGCGGCTGAGGAAGAGGAGGAGTCTCGCCGGACATGTCGCAAGTGGAGGCCGTCGTTGGAAAGAATCACTGAATGGCCTGAAGA
>NW_010936292.1:0-320 GCF_000633955.1 Camelina sativa | reverse complement strand
TTGCTCCTTAAGTGTTCAAGACTACAATTGCAAATCGTATGGATATACCAGCACATTAACCAGCTAGCAAATAGTTCAAAGAAGGAAAACTAGCATTCCATTCAATTGAGTAAAGTGAAGCAACATATTTAGATTTAAGGGGTCAAAGACCATACTTTGCGTTTAAATGCTGGGAGACTGCAAAGCCGATCCAGTTCATTCGGTGATTAGGCTTTAAAGTCAAAAGCTGTTGCCTGGTCTCAACAAAACCGGATAAGTCACGCATTTGTGCCTAGAAATAAGAAAAGAAACAATATGATAAACTGTTAAAGCATCAACAG
>NW_010936291.1:0-320 GCF_000633955.1 Camelina sativa | reverse complement strand
GATATCAGAAGCCTTTTCAAGATCAAACTGAAAATCAGCAGTCGAAATTGATGGAAATGCCAGTGTATGTACAATATCAGCATAACCAAGTCGGAAATTTTCTGTCTCGTCGTTAGCTTTGCGCATTGCATTAGTAGCTTCATTAGAAGATGATGAACCAGGAAGAGCATTGACTTTCTTACAGAACTTCATTATACCAGGTTGGCTTTTAGTGTGTGGTTTCTTCTCGCCAAAACAGCCAGAAGGAAGAGTATCCATTGGACCAAGCTTCCCATACACCAAACCGCTTCATCTTTCTTTGGCTCAATCGACAAAGCCTC
>NW_010936290.1:0-320 GCF_000633955.1 Camelina sativa | reverse complement strand
GCTGATGGCAATGAACCTGTCCAGATGAAGCTGCATAGATCCTTGAGGCTTTGGTCCTTTTATGTTGATTTAGAGGAAAGTCTGGGGACTTTAGAATCGACAAGAGCAGTCTATGAGAAAATATTGGATTTGAGAATAGCTACGCCTCAGATTATATTGAATTATGCTTTCCTTCTTGAGGAAAATAAGTACTTTGAAGATGCGTTCAAGGTGTATGAAAGAGGTGTCAAGATATTCAAGTATCCTCATGTGAAAGACATATGGGTAACTTATCTTACAAAGTTTGTCAAAAGATACGGCAAGACAAAGCTGGAGCGGGC
>NW_010936289.1:0-320 GCF_000633955.1 Camelina sativa | reverse complement strand
GCCCATTTTGTCTTGGAGCAGTGGGCTCAGAGGAAGAGGGGGAAGAAAACGAAGAAGTCGGAGATAGAGGACATACCTGAGATGACGATGCCGGGACCGATGATGAATTCAGTGAGGAAGGAGTCGGAGTTGATGAAGCAGAAGAGGAGGACGAGTGAAGGATCCCACGAGGGGGCAAGACAGACTGTATGAGTAAAACAGGAGTGGCGGATGAAGTCGGAGACGGTGAGGACGATGCAGCGACAGACGGCGAGGACTTAGCAAACGGGAACTCAGTCTCAACAAATTGGACATGCATGGAGACATAAACACGACCAGTG
>NW_010936288.1:0-320 GCF_000633955.1 Camelina sativa | reverse complement strand
TTTTGTTAACAAAACAACACAGACACAAAATTTCTGAACCAACTAAACCTAATTAATTATTTTACAACTCATATAATATAACACAAACTAAAATATTAGGAAATTGAAGACTCAATCAAAAGTTGAATTAACAAAGTGTTTATTTCAGTGAAACATGATTTAAAAAAAAAACAACAGTGTGTAGTTTATTAATTTGTTATGCTTTGAGGCCTATGTTTATTTTATTTATTCATAACAGTTTTAAGACCCATGGGGCTTCAAGAGGAAGAGACGAGCCCATTATAACAATTATACCCACAACCACACTGTGGACTGTCCAC
>NW_010936287.1:0-320 GCF_000633955.1 Camelina sativa | reverse complement strand
GCACACCATTCGAGAAGACACATTTGGTCCACATGCCTCTGGGTGGCCGGTATCTAAATCGATGGACTTTCCATACGGTTTCACCAGGTCGCCAAGAAGTAATCACAGAGTTTTCGTGACTATAGCTGGTTAACGAGATCACCAAACAACTACTTGATGTAGGAGCGGCTGAAAAAGATAACTGATTACATGAGAAATTGCCAGACGACCTTTTGGGTAAGTTGATACGCTCCCGGGTAAACGGGTTAAAGAAAAAAACCGGTTTCGAGTAATTAGCTGAAGACACAAGCAACCAACCATCCTTATCCTTAGAACAAGAT
>NW_010936286.1:0-320 GCF_000633955.1 Camelina sativa | reverse complement strand
CGCTGAAACTGAGTCAGGGCATGTGACTCGCTGCTTATCATGTGTGCCAGACACAAGTGGAGTGTGAGTAAACTGAGTAAGCCACCTATTTTGTGCCCTGACACATCTTTCGCTTTTTGTACATACATTATATATTGGTCCACCTCTTATTACACGATATGTTTAACACACTTCTCATTATATTATGATTTTAATGGAATAATAAACTTTTTTCAAGTAAAAGAGAGGAAGAAACGTAAAGTTCTTTTTTTTTTTTCTTTTGGATTTTAGTAAGAATTATAGGGTATTGATTCCCTCAACCAATAGCAACATCATGGCAT
>NW_010936285.1:0-321 GCF_000633955.1 Camelina sativa | reverse complement strand
TGAGCGAGCTCAAGTTGAGTAGCACACGAGGGAAGTTCCCACTGAGCATGGTCGATCGAAGATCCAACTCTGTCAGCTTGTTTAAATACCCCATCGAATCCGGCAACTGACCGGTGAAATCATTATCAGAAAGATCAAGATTCGTGAGATGAGAAAGATTTCCGAGTGAAGAAGGAAACTTCCCAAAGAGCTTGCAACCACGAAGATCCAAATCCCTCAAATATTTCAGGTTGTTGATGGAATCTGGTAGAATACCCGAGAGATAATTGAAGCTAAGATCTAGGCTTTGAAGATGTTGTAGTCTAAACAGGCTACTATTAA
>NW_010936284.1:0-321 GCF_000633955.1 Camelina sativa | reverse complement strand
AGGATTTCGACCCGAGAATGGTGAACGTAATCTGGTCTGTAGGTTGCGCAAATCTCTATATGGTCTCCGTCAAGCCCCGCGTTGTTGGTTTGAAAAGCTCCATACTGCCCTGCTCAAGTATGGTTTCAAGCAGTCTTACCGTGACTACTCTCTCTTCACGTTGCAGAAAGGGGATGTTTGCATCTATGTTCTGGTCTATGTAGATGACTTGGTCATCACAGGTAGTTGTTTGGATGCAATCTCTGAATTTAAAGAGTATCTCAGTTCCTGTTTTCATATGAAGGACCTTGGTGCCTTGAAATATTTTTTGGGCATTGAAGT
>NW_010936283.1:0-321 GCF_000633955.1 Camelina sativa | reverse complement strand
AGTTTGAAAAGAAAGCCATTTCTCGTTACTAATCAATGAAGGAGAAAAGAGAAACTATAGGAAGACAATGAATCTTTGATGGTTGGCCAAGTAGGGTCGGACGAGATTAAAAGCAAACAATTGGGGTCAATTTCCTTATTTTTTTTAAAGCTAGCCTTTAAAAGCTGTATTATATCTTCTTTTTCTAATACAATGGGCATTTTCTTGAAGGTTTTTTTATTTTGTTATTGTTAAAATGTTCTTGAAGTTCATCTTCTTCTTGTTCGTCTGTTTTGTTTTTCCTTTTCAATTAACAGGTATCTTTCCTAATGTCTTATTTGC
>NW_010936282.1:0-321 GCF_000633955.1 Camelina sativa | reverse complement strand
GATGAATCAAAGATTCACACCTTCCCATAGATTCAAGATTCATCATCAAATCGGGTTTTTTTAGATGTCCAACTTCTCAGTCTCATTCTCTCGCAGAGACTAAAACGGTTTAATCGATAAATCCAAAATCGGAAATAATGGTTGAAAGGAATAAAAAAAAACAAATCTTACTGATAAAAAGTATTATTTCCGGCGGATGTAGGTCGGAGACGACGATCGGATTAGGTTTTCGAATTGGGGGACAGAGAAGGTGGCGGTTCAGGGTATGGATTGGAGTAACCAATGACGTGGCGAGAGATGATTGGGTCAATATCGGAAAGA
>NW_010936281.1:0-321 GCF_000633955.1 Camelina sativa | reverse complement strand
GAGAGAATTACACAACTTTGTCTTACTCTTGTTTCCACTATAGTTTTGGCAGCCAGTACCTATCGTAATCCCAACCCAATCAAATTCCAGCCAGCCACATCCCACTTGTTCACTTCTCTTCCCCAACCAAAAGCTAGAATATGTACCTCTTCACTTTTAGAAGACTTTCTCATTTAAAAAAAAAAAAAAACAAAATTAGAGAAAAAAGTGAGACGATGATTCGGTGCGTCGCGTGGACACCACTAATAGGTGCACCTTTCATCACCACCGTCCGTTTCACATCTCCACCATCTATCAGAATCTTCGCATCTCGTTCTTCCC
>NW_010936280.1:0-321 GCF_000633955.1 Camelina sativa | reverse complement strand
TTTTCAAAGAGCGAATCTTTGTTTCTTGTCTCACCCTCTCCTTAGACTTAGTCCGGTACTATCTATCTAGATACCCTAGCCTATCTCGAACCGGGTTCGCCATCGACCGTATCGTGAGTATAGCCAACACTCGTGTGTCATCATTCAATCCACCCTCGGTTCCATTTACCCTAGTAGAACCATCATTTGGTTCGGTAGCCGTTTCCTAACCTCGAAAGCCGTACCGCATCGAACCTTCCTTACGTCCCAAGTCGAGGCCATCGACCCAATTCGCGTTCCACTCGTTTGTTTTCCACCAAAACTCATTTCCACCGTTTGTTT
>NW_010936279.1:0-321 GCF_000633955.1 Camelina sativa | reverse complement strand
AGGTTGAAGGACTGTGTCAGTCTACAGGGCACAGCTACTGAAGATACCTTAACCTTGCAGCTTGCTTGTTCCTGAAAACTACTTATAGATCCTCGAAGACTCGCAACCTTATAGCAGACAAAGAAGCAAGATAGTCCTAAGAACTTTTCATTTATATATCACGAAACAGAAGAAAGTAAAGCAAAATGGTAAAAGTGGGATACCGCATCAAGATCAACTTGAGATACGATGACCTCAACGTCCCTCAATGAGAATTGTGAGCCTTGAGCGACAACATCCCCATTTACAACAATGCATGCACATCCATCTGCACTCGGGTTT
>NW_010936278.1:0-321 GCF_000633955.1 Camelina sativa | reverse complement strand
ACAAATCTTCTAACCTCTGTCTTAACCATTTCAAATGAGAACAAATCCATAGTCAAAAATTTTGGGTTTGTAAGATATAGAAGGCACATACCTTAGACTTTTTTTGTAACTCTGAGCACACTACTTCTTTTTCTTCCAATCTCTCCTCCACCGCCAGCACCTTATAATTGGAACTAGCCCATCAAATCTTCCGATCACTCAATGATTATATGTAAAATTAGTCCACCAACAGCCTGTATGGGCAGATATACGACCTCATACCTCATCTTGAAGCGCCTCACGCATCTTAATCAGCGAATCCAGTTCTCCTTTCACCTGTAT
>NW_010936277.1:0-321 GCF_000633955.1 Camelina sativa | reverse complement strand
GTTTTTTAAGAGTTCATCATCGAGTATATAAATATGATAAGCTTCTGTTTTTTAAGAGTTCATCATCGAGTTCATCATCTCTTTCATTTCATCGAGAATTATACGTATATACGACTCTTACATGGTTATCATTTTGATATTCCTTGCGTTTCAGATTGATTCAACCAAGTACAAGAGCTGAAGAACATCTCGTATGGTTCCAGAATTTTGCTGAAAGAGAAGGAGACATGGTATTGTTCTATACTTTAATAATTGTTCTATACTTTAATAATTGATTAATTCTTTACCGAGAAGGATAGTCAAGTATATTGGTTTTTTTTT
>NW_010936276.1:0-321 GCF_000633955.1 Camelina sativa | reverse complement strand
AAAGAATTGAGGAGAAAGAAAGATCCTCACTCACCCCATGCAACCAAAGAACTGGTAGATCCAAGAGGGAATAATTTCACGGAGATGCATCTACAACAACCAAATTAGAGATCTTCTTATCAAGACCCTTATTCCTGGTAGGAGAAGTCTCACAATCCTGCAATTTTCCAAAATACCCAAATTCCATTATTCCCTTAATCTAACCATTGAAATCCAAAAAAAAAAAAAAACACTTTTTTGAAGATGAGAAAAAAAAACAGAGAAAATAACCTCAAAAATGGCATATTCGGGGCAGATTGGGATTAGGGTTTTGTTCAACCA
>NW_010936275.1:0-321 GCF_000633955.1 Camelina sativa | reverse complement strand
TTGAGTCAATCACCACAACAGATGATGTGGAAGGTACTGTAAAGGTTATAGACGAAATAAAGGAATACTACGATTGCAGGTAATTTTAATTATCTTACTATTTGATTACCTACGTTTTTTTGGGTTAGCCTCAAAGCACTAACATAAATCTTACTTATATGTTTCTACTCTTAAAAAAAGGTATGTATCGCCTGTTGAAGCAACATGGAGAATGTGGGGGTTTGACCTTCATCACAGCAGCACAACTGTGCAAAGATTGTCATTTCATTTAGAAGGGGAGCAAAATATAACAATGGAGGATGAAGATGATGTTGATGATGT
>NW_010936274.1:0-321 GCF_000633955.1 Camelina sativa | reverse complement strand
ACTGTTTGATTCACATCACTACCCACTTAAATCGGAACGAGCAAGGTATCTGGCCAAGGGGGTGTTCCGGTTGCTGTCNGTAGATATCAGACGGCGCGAGTAGACACATACAGGAACACATTCGTCTATCCTATTGCTCCCTTTATCCCTTCTCCGGAATGTGGTCGATTGTGTTTATTGAAGCATGGTTTCAAAAACAAATGGTATGAAGATTATGACATTGGCTGCAGAAATTGCAGCCTCTGGTGGTTGGTGAAAGCTATGTCCGAGATCATGTAGTTACTTTTCTCATAATATGTTTCGCCCTAAACGTAATATGTA
>NW_010936273.1:0-321 GCF_000633955.1 Camelina sativa | reverse complement strand
CAGAGTCTCAAGTTTCTCTACTATAACCCCAACATCTTGACTGATCGGTCCTTGTGATAATAAAGAAAGCTTAGAATTAGACCGTGGCGCGAAGGGCGAACGTGAATCTCCAGCTCCAGCTTTAGGAGAGGACCAGAATTTTCTCCCTGAAGGGAATCTGTCTAAATGCAGCGGAGAAGACAAGCATTTGTGTATAGCTGAATCATCTCCGTTAAGACGAGAAGGAGTCCAGTCGGGGATGTGTGAATGTATCTCTACATCGATCATTTTAGCTATCGTTGAGATGTCTTGATCATCGGTTAAGTCTAGTTCTTCGACCAT
>NW_010936272.1:0-321 GCF_000633955.1 Camelina sativa | reverse complement strand
AGGCATTTTCGGAGCAGATCCAGAGTATATTGTTGCAGGAGGCTAAATCGATTTTGGAGTCTGCTGTACAGTTGCAAAATAATACTGTTGAGGAAGGCAGCATTCCTTTCTGGAAGGAAGCATACTTATCTCTTGTTATGATCGAGAAGATGCTCAAGCAGTTTCCTGATTTATGTTTCGCAAAACATTTAGAGGTAATAATGTTGTCAACAAATCTAGTTCTGAGAAGTTGTTGTCTCGTTAATCATTTCAGTATTTCCTTTGATGGTTGATCTTTTTCTTGTTTCTTCAGGATGTATGGAAATGGGTGTTTAAGTTGTT
>NW_010936271.1:0-321 GCF_000633955.1 Camelina sativa | reverse complement strand
GGTGGAGGTGTATAATACGACGCAGCGTCTGCACTTAACGGAGGTTGAGCAACGTTATAACTTACGCCGTACATGACCTGCGGCGCATAGTAGTTTGGTGCAGGATAAAGATACATATCGTGACGTGGCGGATTGTTATTGGGTATTACGTTGATCTGATTGATTGAACGGTCGTGATCTTCTGTAGCGGGAGGAGGAAGTGATTGACTACGGGTAGGTCCACCGGTAGGATTGTTGGGAGCGCTCAAGTTTTGCCCTTTCTTTTTCTTCTTTTTACCAACTTTGCCATTACCAGCTCCACCGGTTTCTTCAACTTTCTTC
>NW_010936270.1:0-321 GCF_000633955.1 Camelina sativa | reverse complement strand
GCTCGCGTCCTTGCATACACAAACCGCCGCATCTAGTACAGAACAGAGATATCGGATCAGAATAGATAAAAGATAGAAGATGTGTTAAAGATTAGCATTACAAGGTAAACGTTAACTAAGAAACAAAAAAGACAAGAGCTATTTGAGGCGTACGTAAAGCCAAGAAAACAAATGTGTTGAGGATATTGTAGAAGCTTACTTGAATAGGTAAACATGATAGAGAGAAGAAACAGAGGAAGCAAAACCGCCATGACTACTAAAAACTGGTCGAAGTTGTTTAACCCTAACAGTGCCACAAATGTGAGTTTATGTTTTTGTTAG
>NW_010936269.1:0-321 GCF_000633955.1 Camelina sativa | reverse complement strand
CAGCGTTTATGAGATTGATGAACAGCGTGTTTCAGGAGTTTCTGGATTTGTCTCTCATCATTTTCATCGACGATATCCTTGTTTATTCTAAGAATCCTGAGGAGCATGCAGTGCATTTGAGGGCCGTTATGGAGAAGCTGCGGGAGCAGAAGTTGTTTGCCAAGTTGAGCAGGTGTAGTTTTTGGCAGCGTGAGATGGGCTTTCTGGGTCACATTGTTTCTGCAGAGGGGCTTTCTGTAGATCCAGAGAAGATTCAGGCTATCAGAGACAGGTCTAGACCGCAGAATACCATAGAGATCAGGAGTTTTCTTGGATTGGCAG
>NW_010936268.1:0-321 GCF_000633955.1 Camelina sativa | reverse complement strand
TTTCTGGGGATCCTTTTATTTATGCAATTTAGTTATTGCATTATCAATATCCAAAGATATGATATTGCATTATTGTTATATTTTTCTATTGTTGTGTTCCAAAATCTTATTGAAAAATATGATATGCATGCCATTTGTTATATGAATTTATCTAACATATTAATTAGTTCTATGTACATCTCTTTCAGTATATGAAGTTTTTAACATTTCAAAAAAAAAAGAAAACTTTTTTTGGAACTATTGAAAAATCTTAATTGGCAAAGAACTGATTGGACAATTTAATGTCAATGCTTTATTTCTGCTAAAATAGTATACTATATA
>NW_010936267.1:0-321 GCF_000633955.1 Camelina sativa | reverse complement strand
TGAATTTGGAGTGTTTAGACAACACTTAAACCCGTTTCATCCCGAAAAAGGCTTAAACCGAGAAAACATTAATTCGAATGTGTGACAATCCAATATATTTGACTAATTGTAAGAGTTCGGGATGAATTTGGAGTGTTTAGACAACAGTTAAACCCGTTTTATCCCAAAATAGGCTTAAACCGAGAAAACAGGCTAAAACCAAGAGAAAACATTTATTCGAACCAGTAAACAGCTTTGTTTGTGTTTTTTGGGTCAAAATGTGCGACAATCCAACGCATTTGACTGATTGTAAGAGTTCGGAATGAATTTGGAGTGTTTAGA
>NW_010936266.1:0-321 GCF_000633955.1 Camelina sativa | reverse complement strand
AGATTAAATAAAATTTGGGAACACAAATGTGATACATCTTTTTCAGCGTAAGAAGTAATTCAAAAAGGATATAAAACCAAGGAACCAAATGATTATATTCTGACCGTCTCGACGTAGGAAGGGACGGTCCTTTTCTTTTTCTTTTTTATTGTTGATGTTTACTATTCCTTGTTCTAATCTATAAAATCTCGTATCATGTTAAATTCGAAAAATATCTTATCTATTTTTTATTCGAACATTTAATATTTTATTTTTTTATTAAAAGAAAAATATTTCATTTAATTATCGTTGGCTTAAAAATATTTAATCTTTAAATTGTTG
>NW_010936265.1:0-321 GCF_000633955.1 Camelina sativa | reverse complement strand
TGGCACTGAAATTATCGAACACAGTTGGCACATAATCCTGTCACATCGAAAATCCCACTCTTAACATTAGCCACAAAGATCATAAAACAGATCACACATCCCAGAGAAACACTGCAAATTTTGCAATGGGATATATGAATAGCTGAGATTATCAAATCCTAAAAGATCACTACTACAGTACAATCACTCACTGAGATAGCAGAAAGAACAAGACTTTTAAGAAAACCCCAACAAATATACTCATAATAGAAGCACCCAACAACAAATCCAACTAAACCCTAAAGCTAAAAATTTCATCAAAATCAAAGTAAAAAAAAAAAA
>NW_010936264.1:0-321 GCF_000633955.1 Camelina sativa | reverse complement strand
CTTCTCTCTTTCCCTCTCCTTTTCTCGTTCAATCCTTTCCCTCTCCCTCTCTCGTTCCTTCTGTTTCTCGTGCCTATCCTTTTCCTTTGCTCGGTTTCGATCTCCTTCATGTTCTCGTTCAACCTCTTTATCGTTTTCTTTAGATCTGTCTCTTTCCTTCTCCCTATCCCTCTCTTTCCTCTTCTTTTCCCTCAGCATATCCTGCAATTCCTTAACATCCTTTGAAATCAGATCCAAGGGTTGAAAGAATGAGAAATCCTCATCAATGTCCGCTTCACTCTGCGAGTAAAAAAGAACATAACTCAGTTTAACCACACCAAA
>NW_010936263.1:0-321 GCF_000633955.1 Camelina sativa | reverse complement strand
TTTTTTTCTTACCCGTGGAAGAGATTCAAGGTATGAGTCAGGGATTTCCATGTCAGCGAGTGTGATACTGTTGATGGCCATAGCAGCTTTTAGTATCTGATTAGTGCAGTCGCGTTTATGCTGCAGCTGTTTTCTTGAGTTTTCTTGTAAACCTCCTGGTGAAAGCCGTGGAACGGGAAGCCACCATTTGTCTTCTTGTCTCTGAAAAGATTTTCGAAAAGAAGATGATCCGTCCGTTGCTGCTGATTCGTGTGCCATGATTCCTTGGTCAACATACCAAAACTCTGTCTCCTCAAAACTATCTAATATCTCCTGCAAAGA
>NW_010936262.1:0-321 GCF_000633955.1 Camelina sativa | reverse complement strand
CCCACATCAACCGGGACCACCGTCCCTGGTCCAACCGTCATGTTGAAACTCTTGCTANCAGTCTCAGTGATTCAATTTCCTCAACTGGCCATAGGATTAGGTTCTTTCCTGTCTTCGTGTCCAAAACAACAGTTCTTGGAATGGTCTGATCATGGTTTAAGAAGATATAATCAGCCCTAACTTGGGTTATAAGTATTAAAAACCTAACTTACGCAGTACGTTACACCAAGAAAGCATACCTGAACAGAAGCCCAACCCTTCTGTTGATCAGCATCTACAGTGTCAGATTCAATGGTGAAACCCCATAAGACTCTGCGTCCC
>NW_010936261.1:0-321 GCF_000633955.1 Camelina sativa | reverse complement strand
AGTGAGTTGTGAAGAAAGCAAAGTATTCTCGTCATCTCTCAAAACAAGAAAGTATTTTTGAGAAGCTGCGTCCTTGTGTAGCTTTGCGATTTTGTTGAGAATGCAGGCAAAGACATCCTTGTGCTCTTTGGTTGCAAGTCTTTCCTGAAACCTCATAACGAGTTCCTGCACAGTTAGTTCCCTATTCTCCTTCAGCACATTGCGGATTTCTTCTTCAGACACAGGTTCCATAGTGGATGTGGGTGGTTTAGGTCTCTCTCTCTTTCTCTCTCTTTTTTGTTTCGGCTGACTCCTTTTTAGTGTTGCTTGACCACCAAGGCT
>NW_010936260.1:0-321 GCF_000633955.1 Camelina sativa | reverse complement strand
ACCAGACATTCTCTTCCAACGAATAATTGTATAAGTCTGATCCTTTTTCAGAAGAAAGGCAACATAAGAAGAATCTTATGACCAAAGAAACCTCTATGCATGGCTGATGTCAGCACGTTTCCAGTATGCAAGATTCTAGTAACGTTTGGAGGAGCAGCATCTGCAAGAATGGCGTGTATATTAGAATCAAAAAAAAAACTAAACAACTCTCTGTAGAGTACTCTAGAGTCTAGGCTAGTCTTAAAAGGTCAAGATTGTGAAAAAGTAGGGTGCTTATTACAATAAAAAAAAAAAAAAAAAAAAAAAAAAAAAAAAAAAAAA
>NW_010936259.1:0-321 GCF_000633955.1 Camelina sativa | reverse complement strand
AACAATTTATACAAATTTTGGCAGAGGAAATGATCCGCGGTCTGCAGACTTTAGGGTGGAAGAAAGTTGATGTCAGCTTCCACTCCACATTCTGGCCTTACTTAGCACATAACAACATTCACGTAAACTTCCAACATCTTCACTTTGGAGCTTTTGTTCGTTCAGAGATGGACTTTAAGAGAGATTTTGGTCTTGTTTCAGGTGAAAAGTGAAAGACTATACAAAGCAGGAGCTGGAGTTGTTGCGCATGTTGCAGATAGCATAAAACAGCAAGAGTCGTCCACGTTTATAACCGCCAGCTTATAAAATCGTGAGCTGTCG
>NW_010936258.1:0-321 GCF_000633955.1 Camelina sativa | reverse complement strand
TTGGGACACGGTTCTAGTTGCCAAGGGTATTGTGTTGTTCATGGCTATTCAGCTAATACAAGCATTTGTAATGCACTGATGGATATGTACACAAAGTGCGGGAAACTTGATGTAGCCATGAGAATTTTCGACACAATGCATAAGCGGGACATAGTTTCGTGGAACACAATGCTGTTTGGATTTGGAATTCATGGGCTTGGCAAAGAAGCTCTTTCTCTGTTTAAAAGTATGCGTGACACAGGTGTGAACCCAGACGAGGTGACTTTTCTTGCTATTTTGTCTGCTTGTAGCCATTCAGGACTTGTGGATGAAGGGAAACAA
>NW_010936257.1:0-321 GCF_000633955.1 Camelina sativa | reverse complement strand
TATCCGTGTCGAAACAGCAATGGGCAAAGCCAGGACAAATTTTCCAACTTTTGCCAGTTCGCTAAGACGAACTGGCGGATGCCGCATCATGGAAGCAAAAGACGTCCAGATTGTTCGNGCCGAGACACCCAAGCTGCCATTGAAGCCGAGATCGGTCCGTCCCAGGGTCTAACCGAAGTTGATCCTACCCCAGACCAGACGGTCGCCGACCCTATTCAGGCACTCGGAGAGGATATCGAGCCATCCAACATTGTAGAGGAAAACGCCCTTCCTTTGGCTTTAGAAAACGCCAATCCTCCGAACGAAGAACATGACGTTCCT
>NW_010936256.1:0-321 GCF_000633955.1 Camelina sativa | reverse complement strand
TTTACCTCGACTGAGGAACCGGATGATAGGTCGAGAGTGACCATTGTTCCATCAACTGCAGCGCTTTCGAGTTCAGCTTTTCGTGCTATGTTCAAAAACACTTCTTCAAGAGTTGCGAGACCAAGCTGGATGTCTGAGATTCCAAATTCTTCTTCTCTGTCTTGCAGCTCAGCGAAAAAGTCCTGTAAGCAGATACACTTAGTCCTACGGTAGGTAGCATACTTTATATATGGTGAGGTTGTGTAAATGCTTACTGTCAAAAGATTCTCTTTTTCGTGTGGTATAACAAAAGTCATGAAGGTCTTGTTTTCTTCTGTTGGT
>NW_010936255.1:0-321 GCF_000633955.1 Camelina sativa | reverse complement strand
AAAGGTATAGTGGTTGTACTCGTATATGTAGATGATCTTATCATCTCCAGAGACAACCATGAAGGTATTAATGATATCAAAGCTCATTTAAATTCTGTTTTTGACATCAAGGACCTTGGTAAGCTTAAGTACTTTCTTGGGATTGNGGATTGAAGTATGCCGATCTCCGGAGGGCTTATTTCTTTCACAACGAAAGTACACACTTGATTTGCTTTGTGAAACAGGAAAACTAGGGGCTAAACCGGTTGACACTCCGCTTCCTGATGGCTATCATGTCGAGCGAAAGGGGGAGAGGAATGATCCTCCATACGAAGACCCTTC
>NW_010936254.1:0-321 GCF_000633955.1 Camelina sativa | reverse complement strand
GTAATGTTGATGTTATATGTGTATTCCACAATGGTCACATTGTAGAAACTGGATCACACGAAGACCTCATGGAGAACTTAGATGGTCAATACACTTCTCTAGTGCGCTTACAGATGATTGAAAATGAAGAATCAGATGATAACATTAGCGTAGGTATGGGAGATAGTCCATTCTCAATTTTAAGTAAAGATGTGAAGTATAGTCCAAGATTGTCTATTCAAAGCCAGTCTAACTTGTTCTTAACTTCAAGCATTGATACAAATGATCCTGGTGAAATTCCGAAGGATAAGAAGAAGCATGTGCCATCTTTTAAGAGATTGA
>NW_010936253.1:0-321 GCF_000633955.1 Camelina sativa | reverse complement strand
TATATGTGTACTATGTGTACACTTTGTTTAGATGAATTTTGGTAATATAAAGTCCACATAGTTTACTTAAATTTAATATATTTAGTCCATTACATATATACAAACTTATATTAACCAAAAATATATATATTCATGTATTTTACATTGATCATTTTTAAAAACGTCTCAAAATTAATTAAATTTAACAAAGAATAATTTGTAACTAGCTACTATGTGTACACTTCGTTTAGATGAATTTTGGTAATACAAAGTCCACAAAGTTTACTTAAATTTAATATATTTAGTCCATTACGTATATACGTACTTATATTAACCAAAAAA
>NW_010936252.1:0-321 GCF_000633955.1 Camelina sativa | reverse complement strand
GTTATCGATTTTGAAAACATCCACATTGGTGTCGTAGATCTGAAGAAAACAATAAAATTCCCACACGGGTTTGGTTATCACGATTGTGCGCGTTTTGTTGTTCGGTGACCTTGACATCGCGATTTCTATTTCTTTTTGTTTGTTTGTTTGTTTGTTGGAGGTCTCACGACGAACTAAGTGATTCAATTATCCAGATCCATACGGATCTAAATCTCGGCGAGTTGATTCCGTGGGTCGACATAGATCTGATAAAAGAGGGCATTTGAATTTTTTTTAGAGATGGATCCAATCTCTGCGGTTAGCGAAGAGCTGGCTGAGATC
>NW_010936251.1:0-321 GCF_000633955.1 Camelina sativa | reverse complement strand
GAAAGCACCAGATATCAGAGTGTTATACAATTCTATGGTGGGGAAGAGTCCTTTCCTTTCCATAGAATCTTTAACCCCAAAAGCTTCTTTCAAGTTTCCAACTTTATAATACCCGTGGCTCAACGCTTGATATGTTTGCACATCTGGCTTACATCTGAAATTGTTCACATTATCTAAAATCTCTTTGGCTTTATTGACCTTCTCCATTTTACATAGGCCACTGATCATTACGTTCAAGGTTACCGTATCTGTCAATAAACCTCTTGCTAAGACATTCTCCCACAGCTTCATAGCTTCATCAAAATTTCCAAGCTTGAACAA
>NW_010936250.1:0-321 GCF_000633955.1 Camelina sativa | reverse complement strand
TAAACAAAAGAAAAGTTTAGATTTGTTTACAAAATAATAAAACTCTACTTATTATTTCATAAATCTTAGGAAATAATAACAAACTATTTAACTGGCTGAAAATTAATTGTTTATACACAATATTAACTATATAAACACTACTAAGTGTATAATGTTGATAATATTCATAACATAATTGTAACTTTTACCTATAAATTTAATATATAACATGTTATACCAATAACTTCAATTTGTAAATTTGGTATATTAAGATCTCTAAACACGATCATATTAGTTTGTAATACCAAATCACGGGTCAATACATATTTTGTTGGGTTTTTT
>NW_010936249.1:0-321 GCF_000633955.1 Camelina sativa | reverse complement strand
TATCTTAGAGTTTATGAGTAGCTACCAAAACATTTTCTGAGTTTGTAATCCAAATTTCTCCTAATCTATTTAGAATTTGCACCTGTTTCTTTAATCAATCTTGTTACTTAGATTATTATCTATCTAATAATGCTTGTTTTAATGTTTTCTGGGTTTGTGTTCTTGGTGATGATGACTTATGGGTTTGAATAGTGTTAGTGTTCTTGAGAATGGGATAGATTAGGTGGAGAATCTTAATATATAGGGTGTTTAAGTTTATATTTGAATGTTTCCCTTTTGGATTAGGGTTCTCTTACTGATCATATGAGATTAGAACTTAGG
>NW_010936248.1:0-321 GCF_000633955.1 Camelina sativa | reverse complement strand
TTTGAGCTCAAGATATACTGATGGTGGTCATGGAGATAGCTCAGATCTGGATGGGAACAGTGATGAATGTAGGCTCTGCGGCATGGATGGGACGTTGCTTTGCTGTGATGGATGCCCTTTAGCATATCACTCGAGATGCATTGGTGTGGTCAAAATGTACATACCAGATGGGCCGTGGTATTGTCCAGAATGCACTATCAACAAAATGGGGCCAACTATTGCTCATAAAACGTCACTCAGGGGAGCAGTGTATTTTGGAGTGGATCCACATGGGCGACTCTTCTTGGGTACATGCAATCACTTACTGGTGTATGTTTTCGA
>NW_010936247.1:0-321 GCF_000633955.1 Camelina sativa | reverse complement strand
TAGAAGACAATTTCGGTTAGTCTTTCTCTTTACTGATTAAGTTCTATGATATTTGCTTGGAATTACAATAAAGTATTAACCTTTGTGTGTTTATGTATGTATGTGTATTGACTCTTGGAGATTGTTTATATGCAGAAAAGAGGAAAGCTGAAAGCTTAAGAAGAACAGAGCAAAAGAGCAAAGAACGATGAAGAGCTGTCGTGAGTTGTGAAGGACAAAGAGAGACAAGTCTAAAAGAGATTGTGGGCTATAGCAGTCCAAGAAGTCACCTTTTCCTGTCCAAGAAGTCGATGATTTGGATGATGAAGCTTGTGATGATGA
>NW_010936246.1:0-321 GCF_000633955.1 Camelina sativa | reverse complement strand
GCAGCTTCAAGGATGACTTGGGTTTGTAACCAGCAGCCACGAGCTTCTCCTGCTCGGATAGTGAGTGACGGAAGTGGCAACGGTGACCATAAGGACAGATATCACCAGCAAGAACCATTCTGCAAACCTCAGTCTTGTAACGGGGATGGCGGATCACTGGGCGGAGTTCCTTAATGCCGTGAGCGAATTGGCAGTGGTCATCATATGGGCATGTCCCTGTCTCTTGCCATTTGTTGCACAGCTCTGTCTTTGTCATCCCTTGATTGTAGACCTCCACTTCTATTTCCTCCTCCTGATCTTCTTTCTTCCCTCCTCCTCCTC
>NW_010936245.1:0-321 GCF_000633955.1 Camelina sativa | reverse complement strand
GTGCGGTGGCTCCTCCAGCACCGGCTTCGGTCTCCCTGTTTCCCTTCATCTACTACTCTGTTTTAGTTTTATCTTAAGTTATGGGAAGTTTTTAGATTTCGATTGGGGATTCGTTCTAGTTTAACCAGTTTGTATCTTGGGTGTCTTGTGGAATCGGTCGAGCGTTTCAGATTTGCTTGGTTTGTGGCTCTTGCGAAGAGGATGGTACCGGATCTGAGATCGACGGCGATAAGCCTTTGTTTTTGCGCATGCTCACAACCCAAATTTGTTTACCCGCTCCTATGCTTCTTAGTGGTTTTGATGCCGTGTGTGGCTTGTGAG
>NW_010936244.1:0-321 GCF_000633955.1 Camelina sativa | reverse complement strand
TGGACATCTATACACTCTCAATTTCTGAAAGACTTGCCATTTGGATTTCCTGGAGATCACTTGTAGAATGACGTGTTTTTGCTTCTTCATCACTTGAACCATTGTGGGTCTCCTACTGGCTATTGAGCTCTATATTTAATATTTATACAGTTTTCTGCCAACTTTGCAACCGTTTTAATGCTCTTCATTGTTTCTTTTTTGTTTGTACCAATGCTTTCGTCTAGTTCCTCCCAGAACTTCCCATTTTAATTAACTTTAGGCGTAACCACATCGCCAAATTTGATACCTCTTCTCTGAAAGTTTTATCAACAAATTTTTCTC
>NW_010936243.1:0-321 GCF_000633955.1 Camelina sativa | reverse complement strand
CTCATGGGACAAAACTAAGCCAAGGGAAAAAGAGTGTGCTGTCCACGAAGTAGAGAAGTCGATCAAGGTCTTGTGATGTANTGTATACAAGCCCTAGTTTGTTATGAATGTAGTCACAAACCTTAGGACTTGCAGACTTGGTGAATATATCAGCCAACTGATCTTGACTCCGAGTGTGACACGGTAAGACCACTCCTTCTTCAATCTTTTCCCGAACTTTGTGACAATCGCTTTCAATGTGCTTGGTTTCTCATGAAAGACAGAGTTAGTGGCCATGTGTATTGCAGCCTCATTGTCACAATGCATAGTGATCGGTTGCTT
>NW_010936242.1:0-321 GCF_000633955.1 Camelina sativa | reverse complement strand
TACTACTCTCACCGGAACAAAAAAAACTTTCTACCCTCCTCCGACGTTGTTAGATACAACACAAACACACACATACACATACAAATGATACAAACTCTCATACAAACTGAAATGTGACTCTAATATGGCATCGTCAACATCATGTCACCGCTGCCACTCGCGGTTGACAATGGGCGTTTCCTAGGATCAGGGAGTTCGAGAATGATGAGGAAATATGATCGTTCTGATTCTCGGATGTATTGAACCTCACCGTTCATTAGCTTTAATATCTTTTGACATACGCTTAGACCTAAACCTTCAGGGCTTGTCCACCTGCTGCTG
>NW_010936241.1:0-321 GCF_000633955.1 Camelina sativa | reverse complement strand
TGTGAAGTGGGTTTATAAAACAAAGCTCAACGAGAACGGAGAGGTAGACAAGTACAAGGCCAGGCTCGTAGCCAAGGGCTATGCACAAAAACATGGCGTGGACTACAATGAAGTATTTGCCCCAGTAGCTCGATGGGATACGATACGCATGATCCTAGCCTTGGCTGCGCAAGAAGGATGGTGTGTTTATCAATTGGATGTAAAGAGTGCATTCTTACACGGTGAACTCTCGGAAGATGTCTACGTGGAACAACCAGAAGGATATATAAAAAGAGGAGAGGAGCATAAAGTTTACAAGCTCACAAAGGCACTCTACGGCTT
>NW_010936240.1:0-321 GCF_000633955.1 Camelina sativa | reverse complement strand
GACTTGCAGAGGGCTGCCACTAGGGCAGCAGGTTCACATGGTCTGCTTGAAGTACGGTGTTCAGATGATATTCTTATAACTCAAGTGATCGGACCTGGCGAAGAAGCACATTCAGAAACTCATGAGACGTTTAAGAGTGATGCGGCTCTCTGTATTCAGATGCTAAGTGTTGAAGAAACACAAAGCTTCTCTCTCTCGATGGAGAATAAGAGGGACATCAAAAGCGATCACGTCTTTTTCCAGTTTGCTTTCCATTATTCTGATATTTATCAAGCAGATGTTTCTCGGGTAATTACGTTCAAATTGCCAACTGTTGATAGT
>NW_010936239.1:0-321 GCF_000633955.1 Camelina sativa | reverse complement strand
ATTCTAAGGGCAAAACAAAAAGATATCTCCGATTATATAGGAGAGTTAATTCATCTAGAAGCATAAGCAATGCTTATATCATGTCTTCCTATAAAGACCTGAGAAAGTAAAATGCTACAAAAACAAAGAGATGACATCTCAGTTTTGTTTTATACCTTATGTATATAGCTCGACCCTTGTGTTCTGCAAGCAAGCAAGTTTCAGTTTCAAATTGACTAAGCTTTCTCGATAAAAATCTAACCCATTGATTGAAAAAAAAGAACACACAATAACCAGCTTGCAAACGTATTCTTATATCTGATCTTAGATCTATTGATTTTG
>NW_010936238.1:0-321 GCF_000633955.1 Camelina sativa | reverse complement strand
CTCAGGTCTACGCCACTAGCAGACAGTACAGTCCCGAGCAGTATGCTCAAGATCTTATCACTCGTTACAGGGAGCAGCTCAATGTAAGCTTTCTTGACTAATTAACTGATGTTTAGCTCAATGAGGCTATGGGGGTAATTTGGGAGTCCTCTGTTTTCTTGGTTGTATCCTATATTTGATGTTTTGATCTTTAGGAGTAATTTAAAATCCTTAATTTCTCAATCTTTCTTTGTTGTATGTGTTTATGAAGGCACTATACAGCTATGGAGCTAGAAAATTTGCATTGGTAGGAGTAGGAGCCATTGGATGTAGCCCGAATGA
>NW_010936237.1:0-321 GCF_000633955.1 Camelina sativa | reverse complement strand
GGCATTAATGCAAGAGATGGATGTTTAATGTGTGGAGAAGAGATTGATACAGTTAACCACATACTGTTTCAATGTCCTTTAGCCCGACAAGTGTGAGCTGTATCTAATGTACCATCTCCAGAAACAGGTTTTGGGAATTCAATCTTTGCAAATATGAGTCACTTAATGCATATTTCTCAGGTTAAAGATACTCCTCAAGATTTAAGATTTGTCAATTCGTGGATTCCGTGGATCTTGTGGAAAAATAGAAACAAAATTCTATTTGAAGGAGAAGGTGCTTTCGTGAATAAAATTGTTGATAAATCTTTTGAAGACGGGAAT
>NW_010936236.1:0-321 GCF_000633955.1 Camelina sativa | reverse complement strand
CTGTACATCATATAGAGAAGTTGTCGATTTCTTTTTATAAATAAAACAAACTCATGAGCGTTTAATAATGGAAGTTTTTCTTTTAAGAGATGAAGATAATATAGGAGACGGGAAATATTAAAAGAGTTTAAACGTCGGTTCACCTTGAAGATCTGTATTGGTGTTGGCAAGAGAAACCAGATGTTGATAAGTCCGGAACCTGTAAAACTCTTCCAGAACAATACCGAAAGACTCGTTGACCTGATGAAAAGCAGTGGTTGCTATGAAACGTACGGAGAAAGGGGAGTCAGTTAGTTTGAAACGGGTGTTGCTTCTGGTGAC
>NW_010936235.1:0-321 GCF_000633955.1 Camelina sativa | reverse complement strand
TTTTTTACGTGAAGCTGGCTATTACAGTTTTATGAAAGATGCAATACTTGCACCAATGTTCGCTCGGTTCGACTACATAATCATCGGAGGAGGAACCTCCGGTTGCGCGTTAGCCGCAACGCTATCTCAAAACGCTAGCGTTTTGGTTCTCGAACGAGGCGGCGCTCCTTACGATAATCCGACGGCCACAGATATCGGAAACTTCGCCAACACACTCTCAAACACATCTCCCAAATCGTGGTCGCAGCTTTTTGTATCCGAGGACGGAGTTTACAACACACGTGCCCGCGTCCTCGGTGGAGGCTCGGTGTTAAACGCCGG
>NW_010936234.1:0-321 GCF_000633955.1 Camelina sativa | reverse complement strand
ATGGCATTTTTCATCTGCGCTTGGAGGTACATTTGCATTGTCATTGTGAACACGATGCTGTAGAGATAAGGGATGGCCCAAGCGTAGATCTCGGCTACCGTCTCAGTGATCTCAACGTTTTGGCCTAGTGACCGGAGAATGGGACCCGCGAAGACAATGAAAGGGACGAAGAGAGTTGCTACAAAGGTGTCTACTATCCAAGAACGTTGTAAGTATATCCCCATCATGTGGTATTGTTGTGCTCCGTATGCTTGTCCACATAACGTCTCCGTAGCACTTGACATACCTGCCTGTAATATCACCATAAGATCCTAAATATTA
>NW_010936233.1:0-321 GCF_000633955.1 Camelina sativa | reverse complement strand
TGAGGTTTGAGCCAATCGAGTCTTACGGGCTTTTTAATTTATCAGACAACTTAAGCCCCATTGGCCAACAAAATAAGTAGTGGGTCCTAGAGATTATCATAGGCCCAGAATTCGAAATCACTACCTATAAGGAGCCAGGTCTTAAAGATGTTGATAGGCTTTTAAATAAAGCCCATATCTGTTGAGCTGTCGACGCTGTTATATATATATATACACTCTCGACCGTCGATTCGAATTTGACTTGTTTACGTTGTTTTTTGCCCGTCTGTGTCTTTTTGCTGCACTTAAAAACAAGAAAACGAATTACTAGAGAAAGAAAAG
>NW_010936232.1:0-321 GCF_000633955.1 Camelina sativa | reverse complement strand
TTTATACTCCACAAGTTATGTTCTTATTAATTCTAATATATCGATGTGCCACATGCTCTTCTAGGTGATGATGATGATGATCACGATCATGACATGGGCTCAGCCAGCAAAAGGCGGCGCATAGGAAAGATCGGCAAAGTGAAGAAGTCGGCAGTGAACAGGTTTACTGGTTAATACCCATTTGTTTGTGATATTAGTTCATTTTCCCATCTGCTATTTCTGTTTGTAGGATCTCTGGAGCAGTGAATACTGCACAACAGAAACTTTGCACTATTCTTGGCTTACTCAAGGACCTGTTGTTGGTAGAAAGGTTGTCTGACA
>NW_010936231.1:0-321 GCF_000633955.1 Camelina sativa | reverse complement strand
CCCAGGTGTGAAAAGAAAACGGCCTGTAACCAAGCCTCCTAGTCACTGCAGACCAAATTTCCTCACTGACTTCACACCGAAGGAACAAATGCTCTCTTGTTTCTCGGTACAACCCACATAAGTAGCAGTTAGGCTCGATTTGAAGTCCCCATCTAACCAATCTATCTCTAGTTGGTAGCCTATCCTCGTGCGTTAGCCACATCATGAAAGCATGTCGAGTAATACCTCCTTTGAACCAAACCTGCTTAGTCCAATGAGGTGGATCCTGTCTTGATCGCAAAATTTCCCATGACTTTTTGGTAGAGAAAACTGAGAGTTCCT
>NW_010936230.1:0-321 GCF_000633955.1 Camelina sativa | reverse complement strand
GAAACAGGTCAAAATCTCACCAATGTTGAGGGTTTGCCTCCTATTGTTTTGGTTCATGGCATCTTTGGATTTGGCAAAGGGGTAAGAAAAAAAACCATAATTAAATTACTTTTGTTTGTTAGATTTCCTTGTTTTGAGGGTTTGATCTTTGATCAGAGATTAGGAGGCTTATCATACTTTGGTGGTGCTGAGAAGAAAGATGAGAGGGTTCTTGTTCCTGATTTGGGTTCCTTAACAAGCATCTATGATAGGTATATTGGATTCGTTTTTGCCTCTCAGTTGAAGCCACGTTTTGATCTGTATTGTGCTGATGATAACAAT
>NW_010936229.1:0-321 GCF_000633955.1 Camelina sativa | reverse complement strand
CCCTTACCGTGGATCTTTCCCAAGAGTAAGAAGATTCTTGTCTGACAAATCAACAAGAATGGCAAAAGCATTTCCTTCCTCTATATCATGTAGTTCAATCCACATGTTGATGAGAACATCAAGAGGAATCTTCCTATCTTCAGGGAATGCGCCAAGGTCCAAGAAACACTCTTTGGTTGTCTGATCGAGATATTCTAGACTAGCCTCCATTTGATGAAGCAATCTAGTCTCGTGAGTTTCGTCAGCAGGTTCACCTTTTGATAACCTCTGCAATGCGCCCTCCCAATATTTTTCAGGTCGGTCTTTTAATGAAGCGCCTGT
>NW_010936228.1:0-321 GCF_000633955.1 Camelina sativa | reverse complement strand
GTTTTGGGTTTAGGGGTTAGGGGTTAGGGTTTAGATTTAGGGTTTAAAATATAACGACAACATCAAATCCATATATCTATGGTCATATGGATATCAGTAGAATACTACACCTAAATCTTTAAGCCTAACACACTAAGTACTAGACACAAAATATGAAATCCTAACCATGTATATTAAAAGTGAACATTAATGCACTAACTCCATATGGATTTGAAGGTACTATACACATGTGTAACTTGTATCCACAAGTATAATAGTATCCACATGATCATGTTCATATGGATTCGATGTGTCGTTGTACCCAAACCATAAAAGTAGACC
>NW_010936227.1:0-321 GCF_000633955.1 Camelina sativa | reverse complement strand
TAAAGAAAGTGGAGAATGTATGAGAATTAGAGAAGCTACAGTAATGGTGTCAAGTGGTGAGAACGTTAGAAAGAAAAAGAGGCTAAAGGGTTCAAGTTGTGATGAAAAGGAGTTGCCTTTTAGTAGTGAAAGTTGTGATAAGGACAGAAGAGTTAGTCAGGAAAATGGGAGAGATAGTGCTTCTCATCTACCTTTTACAACGTCCTCTCCGAGTTTATGTAAGGATTTGGGCTCCGAAATTATCAAAAATAGTGTCCACGAAGCCAAAGGTTCACTAGTTGAATCAGTTGCCCCTTCAGCCTTGAGGGTGTTAGACTCACG